>NW_010100870.1:0-15834 GCF_000699245.1 Pterocles gutturalis
GGTGGGCGGTGGGGTCTGTCTGACCTCTCGGGCTGTTCAGATCCCAAAGCAGCATCAGGCCAGGCAGCTGTGACAGCGAGCCTTCAAAAGAGGGTCGTTTAAGTCGCTGCCTTCACAGGAAAACTGTTGAAGAACCAGCAAAACAAAGAAAAGGCGCAATGGAGTGAAGGCTGCAAGATCAGCTGCGGGTATGTCAGGGGGACTGCACCCCAACAAATTAGCCCAAGCAGAAACCACATAGCACCTTTTCCGGCAGATCAAAGCAGGACTTTCATGAAAGCCTGGGCTGAAGTCCTAAAAGCTTAAGAACTACTCTAAATAAATACTGACAAGTGTTATTCAGGACAGTTAGCAAACGCAAAAGTCACCCCTGCTTAGAAAGCTGGAATTGCACTCCCACACTGCAGTTTTACTGCCTTGCAAGAATCCAGAGTAGCCTATTGCTTTGTTAGTAGAGTCTATGATATTTCAGTGTTACACAATATAATAAACCAGATTTTAGCCTCTGACATGTCATTAAAATGGACATTACACAGTGTATGTATAGCACACAAGGCTCACGGGAAAGTTCACTGAACCATTTTCAGAGCACTTTCATCAAGCCAAGTTTTTTTTCCTATTAAGTTGATGCTTACAAATTGATGTTCCTTTAGTGAAACAATCTTGTGCAGATTCTGGTATAATATAATTCTGGAGGTATTTTGTTCTTCTTACACAGTTCAATAAATTCTTATTAAATTTTATATTCTCTTTTCCAACTTTTTGACAAGGATTACCCTAGAAACTATTAAGTTTATGAAGAGTAGCATTGTTTCATATTGGATTTTGCTAGAAGCCTTGCAGACAAATTCATGCAGCATGCCAATAACAACATCTAATTCCTGTGAAATGAGAAGTTATAGTGATATGTATCCAAGGTATGAGAAACTGAAGAGTCCTGACCACTTTCTCAAAGAAAGAGAAAAAAGAACAAAAAGCAGTACCCCATCTGGTGTGTTTTGGTAAAGCTAACCTTCAGCCCCTGGAAGCCTCAAGCTGCCATTTGGTTTCCCTCTCAGGAAAACCTCCAGGTCTCCAATTGTATATATCAGACAGCTTTCTGGCCTCTTGGTTCAGAATTAGCTTAATGACTAGAAAACGGCAGAAATTCAGACAAGGACCTTTCATAGCAAGACTTGACTGGTTTGAACATCTGATTAGGGGGTCACCTGCAGTTCTCATAACCTCATGCCAAAAAATACAAGGTTGAATTGTGAATGCTTCAAGAGAAACAAATCAAAGGTGTGTGGAAGACTGATGAAAAAAGCAGCCTTTTAGCTCTGGTGATCACAGAGTACGTGAATGCTAATACACAGAGCAAAGCCTGGTTTCTGGAAAGCAAGTAGCTTTTTAGTGGTGCTTGCCTTGCAATTACTAGTAAAGCAGTAAGCTCCTTAGCTGAATAAACCCAAAGTGAGAGACAGAGCAGTAGGGCATGATTCTCCATCTCATCAAGTGCTTTGCACATCTGACAAAGACTGCAAAACCAGGAGAGCTGGGATTGGGAACTGACACAAGCCATGGCCTGCACTGGTCACAAATCCAAAACAGACCAGCCAAAGAATGGCCTTCAATAAGTTGTGCGGGAGCTCAGGCAAAAATCTAATGAAGTGGTGTAATCAGTTATGTGGCAGATAGCTTTCCTGCACGGCAAATACCTTTCTGTGTGCATGAACACCACAAGTTAGCCAGTCACTCACACCAAATAAAGGCACTTGATTCTCTAGTCCTGTGCTTGTAGAACTAGACTGAAACAAAGGATCTGGTAGGACAAGCTGCTTCCTCTGCCTTTTGCAAAGCAACAGTCTCTATGGTAGTTCATTAAGATCCATAATAGCTCTACAAGCTTGTATACACTAGGCATTTCATGAATAACAAGTTTCTGGCAGCTGACCAATCATCTGAATATTTCAAGACTTGGCAATATTTCAGCACAGTCTCCATAGCAAAGGAGGTCATTTTCTCTCTGTTCCCTGAAGTGACAGCTTACACTTCAGTCAAATTCCTTCAACTGACCTTTCCGCATATTTAAAATCTTTATCTCTTAAATAACTTGTTATTCTGTCCCAGTTTGTTGCAGTGGTTGTAGGTGAAAACTCAAAACCCAAGATAAGGTTCTGCTTATAGCTCTTACCCTTACTGAGTCCTCCCCCAGCAGACACTGATTAGGAATGACCAATTAACAGTCATCCTCCAGCCCATGGCATAGGCCTAATGAGCCAGGCTGAGCTGTGCCTAGGAAACAAATTACTTTTCCCCTATTTGCATGGGAGAGGACGCCCAGTCAGCATAGCTTGTAGACAAAAGACTAAAGGGGCTATCAAAAACATGACTACTTAAAGGACAGAACAGAAACAGGATTATTTACTGAAAGGAACAGTCAAGGTGAGAAGTTGTCCAAACACAGTGCAGCTTGTCATTGGGCAGGGGCAATCTAGCATGGCTTCACTCACTGGGGAAACCTATAGATTGTCACGTAACAGCCTAGTCTACTGGCTGTGGACATGGTGGTAATATGTTGAAAAATAAGACCTAGCATGGACTGCAGCTGAATTTAGCATGAAACTAATCTCTCGCAAAAGCCTCACCAAGAAATAGGCGAGATGCACGTCAAACAGCACAAAGCAGGACGCACAGTGATCTCACACCTTCATAAACCCCATCTCCTCCTTCTGGAGGCTGGAACCCTTCCAGAGGTTGTAGTCACAGCAGGACTTCCTTCAATGCCTATCCTGATATCCATTCCACTCCTGCCTTTGATGTCTAGGTAAGCAACAACATCCCAGGGCTTGCTTAGGCTCCAGCTTGCTAGGTGCTCTGCAACACTTTGGAAGAGAAAGCTCACAGCCCCCAGAGCTCAGAAAAGATCAATCTCCACTTTGCTTCAATGATGCTGAAATGACCGGGGATACCATTCAAACAATTCCCAGATGAGAGGCCTGGGGCTTCCAGAAGGACAACAATAGGGTCAAGAAGAGGAAGTATTGGGGGCAAATGTATTTTGGCTGGGTGTGAGGACCCCTGCTATGTGCGATTTGTTCTTTTTTCCTTTAGATGCAAGTCCAGTTTGGCTAAACAGGATCAGGCTGCTTTCCACTTGAATGAACAAGCAGTTTTGTAATAAGAAACAGTCCTTTTAGTTTTTATGAAAGTGTAGGACTGACCAAAATCATTTTGCTATTGTTAAAACTACTAAAATAGGATTTTTGACTGTTTATGCTGACTTAGGAATTTTTTTTTTCTTTACACAGTAATAAGAGAAACTGTCACTTAAGACTGGAAAGTCCCACAGTTGCTAAACAGAAAAACAGAATAAAGTCTTTTCAATGTCATGCCTTGTACAAAAATATTTAACAATTAATGGTCTCAAGTTTCTTGTGCATTTTTCCAAATATTGCAGTTGTTTTGTGAAGACCACTGTGAACACAGCTGTGCCAAACCAACAAACAGTTGAGACCATTGTTGGTATTCTGGCAAAACTATATTACAGAAAAGCATGAAAGCCAGCTGGGTTGGAAATTGCAGATTTGAACTTTAAAGCTTTGAGGAATGGAGTATACAAAAAATAAAAAGGCTTTATTCTGCCATTTTATTCATGCCAGTAACAGTCCTTCAAGACCACTCTCAGCAGGGAATATATCCAGGCTGCAGGGCAGATATTCTCCAGGAGGAATGGGAAAAACCAGCCAGCCCATGTTGAGGACACAGCCCAGCAGAGCTGGAATGCAGCCTGGGAATTAATCAAAAGTCCCAAGTTTTAGACATATCCACCGATCCCAATAAATGTACTAGTGAAGTACAGGGGTGCTCAACATATATACTGGTGACAAAAATCTGGTGTGGAATATATTGTACCACCCTGCCACTCTGCTGCATTACACTCTACAAATGGTCCGTTGGTTTCCTCGGCCATTTCCTGAAGCTCGGTCCATAGCCAAAATATCCTACATAGGTAAACAGATCAAAGCCAGACCTACCAGCTACGCAAGCACGCAAAACAAGCCAAAATGCTTTAACTAAAGCATACCAAAGTGCCTAGCTGAGCATGCATCATGTATTAGTGCACAGCCACATGCAATCACACCTGCAGTTCACAGCTGTTTAAAGCACTTTGAAGAGCCAGATTGGGAGCACCCTGCGTGCTGTATGGAAATAACCTCAGGGAGTGGTGTTTTATTAGGAGCCCCACAGGCTAGGGGACCAGCAGGTCTACCTGGTGACAGGACAGAAACAGAACAGCACAGCAGGATCCCTAGCCTATGCGATGCCCTAGCTGGAGATGATGCCACAGCAGCAAAGGGTGGCTTGCAAATTATAGTTGGCTGGTTAGTATTTCTGTCACCAGCAATGGACAGTACAGATTCCTCCTTGCCACTGGAAAGCAGTTACTCACTATGGAAGAATTTAAAACATGCTTAATTTTGATGGGTAGTCTCTTCCTTCTAGAAGCACGCTAGCAGATGTACCTGTGCTGACTGAAGATATTGTTTGTTCCTACTGCAAGATTCCTTGTGATATTTCTGACAGTTACCTCTTCCACACCTCAGCTGCCAAAATGAATCATGTAAGCACAGCTCATCTGCTTCAGTGCCCAGTCCACCAGGGTGATTTGGGCTGCCATGGAAAGTCTGCTGTGATTTTTGTGACGACAATGTGAGACACACATCACATGGAGAGCCAACAGATTACAGGCATTGCTGACAGTACGTGCAGTTGGCAGAGATTTTACTCTTGCTCGTTACAGAAAATACAACTCACCAGCTAGACCTAATAAAAGCCAGCCCTCATAAGCAAAGCAATTATGAAGCCAGCATTCAAAATGCAAGGGACTACACACTTTTTTAAAATGGGAGGCCAAGAAAACATGATACAGTGTGCATTTAGGGAAGACGATATTCTGCTGTGATGTTTGATCTGGCAAGAAACTACAGTTCCCTCCTGCAAGCTGGCAAAACACTAAACATGGGGAATGCCATGCACAGACAGTCTCAATTAAGCTATCTTTTCCAAATTGTAAAACAGCACTAGGCACACAAAACAGCAGAAAACACATTTGTTTCCTCTCCATCTGCATAAGCATAGAGTGATTCAGGCTTATTCAATTTATAAAACAAGAGGAAGAACAAATACACAATCTTTGTTTAGGACCACCTCACTGTATATTGGCTACTGGTGGATTTTAGTTTTAAAACCATTGCCAGTCCCAACTGTAGCATCCTGCCTTTAAAGGAACTTAAATCCAGAGCTAACAAGTCCATTAATCATCATTTGTACTACTCTCAACAGAGCACAGATATAGCACAACTGCAACAGGGTGTTAGGCAATTAGAAAATACAGGAAAAAAAGTAATAACATACTTACTGCTTTAGTTACTAGCCATGAAATTGGGCTAGGCAATGCATTTTTAGACCCGAAGTAATACCTCCTTGTAACCTTTAAAACCTGACAGTATCTTAGAGGTCAACAGATATAAATTAAGCAAAAGGTTACTTAAAATTATAGCAGTTCATGACATATTAAATTATTCTATAACACTTATGTGATCTGATGAAGCTGATTGCATCAATAGCTGACAATGAATTATACACATGGAAAATCTCAGACCACAAGACTGAGAAAAAGGTAAACTGTTTCACCAACTGTCACAGCAAAAAATCTTCTTACTTAATACTTGATATTTTCTGCCCTTTCCACGTATGGATGTTTCCATTCCATGTTTATAGTCTAAAAATCCCACTGATTGTTGTTGACATCCAGGGACAGAAAGCCATTGGCTTTGGTGCACGTGTAGCAAGCAAAACTGTGTGAAGAGCAATGCATGACTTGCTCATTGATACACAAATGCCCTTTGGCAAAAAAAAAAAAAAGATCCTGGGCCAGAAATCTGTCTTTCACAGATCTCCTGCCTGCCTATACAGCACAGGAGGGATAAGCAGCAGTCATGCCCCATGCTGAGACTACCTAAGAGCTTGCAGAGGGCAGGACACATTTCTCCTGATGCTCTGGGGTCATGAGATATCTGTGGAGACCACAGAAGGCACCATACCAAACTGGCTTCTGAGAGGATTGCCTAAATGGTTATCCTTTGGAGGGAACCTGCCAGCTTTGGACACCCAGTGCTCAGTAATACTCAGGAGGAAAACAGATACTCTGAAAAGAAAACATGCCATAAAGGCTTCCACATAATGTGGGCAGAAAGGAGCACACCAGCTGCAGTCCTTCCCCAGAGCACCAATTCAAGAGACCAAACACACATGACAGATCCTCTGCTCTCCTCAAGCAATCAAGTGGTAGAGGAAACAGACCTTTATAGCCAGATCTCAAAAAAAACCCACAGGAACAGGATTTCTAACAGAAGTTATTGCAAAGCTGCCTTTCAGCTGGCTCTGTCATTCCTCTTTGTAGTATTAGAGAACATGCATGTCCATCACAGAAGCCATGTGAGCTCTCTATCAACAGTTTTTATGATTAATCATGCTAATTGCAGAATATTATACAGATTGTCTTCTTGTTTATGGCAGGATTAGCACTCTGTCCCCTTAGGCAATAATCCAGTGCTCAAAGCTCCTCTCAAAGACCCTTCAGGATGCAGCTGGTTTCAGATTAGGAAATTCCAGATAATTGACAGTAAGATCTAAATGACAGACTGTTGAGACTCTCAAGTCTTACAAAATACTGACCTTGGCCAAAGATACGATAGACATTCCATTTTAAAAATTGGCACAAGCTACTTGAACACAGTAAGATACAACTTCTTTAATTACTAACCCAAAACCAGACTATCCAAATGCACCTGGACAAATACTGTTAAACAGAGGAAAGGTATTTGCTGAAAATAATTTACCCAAACTAAGACAATTTGGCACTGAATGGGCAAACAAATACATTAACTTCTGAGGATGCATAAACAACAGGAAGCTAGAGTTAGCAGGGATGGCAATCACTCAGCAGGTGATAAAGCCTATCTGGATGGGAAGAGATGCCTGTGATGTGCTGCCCCACTGGAAGCAGGGAGGGAGAGCCAACACCAGCAGCGTGAGGGCTGCAGAGCCTCAGCAGCAGGACACAGGAGCTCTCAGGAGCAGAGCATCAAGCAGGCAGTCTGCTATAACTAACTGCTTCTAAAGGAGTCAGAAGCCTGTACACAGGGAAGCGTGTCTGATACAACTATCAAACTAGCACAAAGAGCAAAAGCACAAGTGTAAGATGCAGTCAGAGACAGCATCTGAGCAATATCTGTGTTTTAAGACAGCTGATGGAGATACAACTGAAAGCAATTGTGACATACAGATGACAAACTCAAGCAGATTTCTTCAAGTCCAGATAAAATCATTTAGACTACAGTCTACATGAAAACTAGTGTCTCTTACAAGATCATAAAGAGAAAAAGGATACATCTATTTGGAAAAATAAATTTCACAATCCAGATTCCTTCCTTTTGACTAATTTACCTAATCTGGATGGAAAAAACCTCTATCTTACAACTGAGCCTGTAGTGTGGACACATCAGAGAAAGACATTTGTTCATTTAGTTTTGTGTAGAATTGATCAGAAAAAAAAACCACAAATCTTAGCGAAAGGAACCTGCCAAAAAAAATAAATCAGTCTGGATATACATATGACTAAAAGACAAGTCCCAGTGCAGTGTTATGAATTATGTATTACTCTATTTTATGTAATATAAAATAATTTTAGAAACATAAGCCCTTTCACATTCCTTTTCCACATACAACACCTGAAACAAACCAAGTCACTTTTGAACACACATCTAGTAACAACATGCATCAAAGCAGCCAAGACTGGAACAGATGATTTGGTTTCCCAGTATTCCTAGGTTTTCAATGACAGTGAGCAGGCCATCAGTAACATTGCATATTTTGCCAAGGATACCAAAATATTGAACCTTTTTTCTTTGCTAAACAGCATTGGCATTCCCCTTGGACACATATAAAGTTGTCTTAACACAACTTGTCAGTGATACCTGCCTTCTATCAATCACTGACAAGTTTTGCAGGAGAACCTTATATTGACGAAGAAAAATCTTCTCCTCCCTATGAAGAGGTGGTCCAAGAAGGGCAGGGAAGAAAATAAAGTCTCTGGTTTCATGAACACTTGTCTTCAAGGACAACCTGACCTGAACAACCCTGGCCTCAGTCAATTGTTTCTCCTGAGTTTGGCAGCAAAGGATTCACAACATTCAATTTAAGTGCTTGTAGCAGCCAGCCTCAGTTCGTCCCTCAATTCCCTCTCATCACATACAGCAAAGACAGGCCAAATTCTCCATTCTCGTCCTAAGACTTAACCATATGCCCTCAGGAACAACATTCTGTTTTCTTGCGAACCCATTTCAGAAGTTTCCCCTCCCAGGGTAAGGGAGAAAAGAAGAGTCAAGCAATTATAATTTTTTCCAAGAGAAGACTAAATGTAAAATCTCCTTGGGCCCAAGCTCTTTCCTTACAGCAAGGACATGCCAGCATAGAGGTAGCCAGCAGAGACCCCGTCCTTGCGTTCCTGGTACCTGACACTTTTTGAGCACCTACTAGGCAATTAGTATCAAATATCTAGTACAGAATCCCTATGACAGAGGCAAATGCTGTTTTGTCCTTCTGCTTAGTACCTTCAGTGTCTTCTGCTAGCACAGTACTTGGAGTACCATAAGGCCATTTCTATCAATCTGTTCCTCCCTCTCTCTCTCTCTCTTTCCCCCAGCCTTTCTTCTCAGGTATTTATTAGAGCATCAATCACAGCAACATCTAGGCACAGACTGCCACCTGACTAATGGCCTGTGACTTTCAGATACCATAGCAACTAAGTGACACACATCAGCATGTACCTCTGTCACTGCAGTGATGCCTCCATGCTATCAATGCATGCTGCTTTTTGCACGAGGTCAAGACAAACTGCACCACACCTCCCAACCCCTGGGCCTGGCAGTCTGACAGAGTAAAGCAACCTCTTCATGAAATACAAATAATTACCGAAGCCAGGCTTAAGTAAAAACCCACCCACTCTGGCTTCATGAGGGTGCTAATAGCAGCAATAGTTACCATCACCTCGCTCCTCTGAAAGTGAGAAGGAGTAGGCAGCATGCATAGCAGGTACAAGGTGCCTGGATCAGCATCACCTGTGTTTAACAGAGCTGTGCATCCTCCTCCCACCAGGCAAGGGTGCACCCAGGCCAGCAGGGCAGTTCAGGACACCTCGGTGCTCTTCAAACACAGTCTGACTCATTCAATAATCTAAAGACAAAACTCTTCTGGCATCTTATCTAAATGCTCACTGCCTTTCAAGGGCTGCACCCCCCCCTTCTCCACCTTCCTAGCCACGCAGTTATTTGGTATTCAGTCCTTTTGTCTCCTTGCTCAAGTCGACTCACATAATTAATAGTGGAGCAATTTCCAACTCCATCCATTAACATACAAAAAGCAGAAGCATTTGGAGTGCTCCGCTGCTGCTACTGGGGGGGACTTTCAGGAAGACTTAACAAGAATGGAAGAAAGGGAATGGCTTTGAACAGAATAAAGGCATTTATGTCTTGATTTTTTCCTCCCTTTATAGCAGGACTGTAACTGCAACCCTCCAAAAGATAACACATGGACATCCCTTGCTGAAGACCTGAAAAACCCTCTGAGTTTCATTGTTTATTTCAGACTTCAGCTGGATGCAGATATATGTGCCCTGAAATACTGAAGCATGGTAATCACTGTATAATCAGTATTCTCATCTGCATTAAAAGCTAATCTTTCATTCATCAGATGAAACCCAATGCTTAGCCCATGAGTTTATTCAGCACTATAATATATTCAATTTCTCTTGATCCATCTGTCAGCACATTTTTGCTGTGTAGAGAATATGGATGGCCACACAAGGCTCTAAACAGAGGGGCTGGATTTCTCCTTGATCATCATGGGAAATCATATGAAACAAAGTTTGCTTTACTATCAAGTTTTTCTTCCCACCTGTCTTGGCAGAAGGTCTCCATATGATGTACAAATACCTGCAGCTTAGCAGATGTTCTTTGATTCTTACAAAGCCGTTTGTCTCGGTGGCTTCTTATAGTTGCAACCCATAAATTGGACACTACAGTACAGGACCTTCTCTTTGTTTGCAATATACGCTTCCAGTTATGGGTATCCTCATAAGATCAGTTTATTGCTGCTGTCAATCTCTCCCCATTCTCTGTTTCTCCATCAGTTTTTTTTTTTTCTTTTCATTTCAAGTCATAATAGTTTTGGTCTTTTGAGCCTCACGATACCTCTGTCACACCCAGGATGCATGGCAGATGGCAATCTCTTTCCATGCAAGAAAGCTTTAAACTTTTATGAATTACAGACAGTAAAAAAAAGTTCCACAGTTACAGCATTCACCTATCTGCTCCCCTCCCTTTTGCAGGCATTTAATTGCAGAGCCAAGGCCTTTCATGGAGCCGTGGTTTTCCTCTGAGAAGCTTGTACACTGCTGCACACAGGACAGGATGTCAGTCAGCTTTGCTATTGCCTCTGCACCAGTACACAAGTACAGGTTTACTACTCACAGCACCACTTCCCAAGGAAATAGCTTTCTAAAGGGAATTTACCAGCAGGAAAAGTATAAATTGTTCCTCAATTCAAATGCTCACCAGAAACCTGCCAACCCAAAGACAACACCCTGATGCACCACCACTAGGTGAAATGGAATTTACCCCACCACTCTTTGTTTACCTTGCAGGTCTGCAAACCTGCAAAGTCACAAGACTGAGGGCAGCATTTACCCTGTTAAGGGGAAGCTGTAGGGGAGAGAGATGGAAGAGTAACAGACACAGCTTGAAGTAAGCTGGTAAGGAAGCTTCTTGCGTCATGATTGCTTGGATTTGGAGGTTAGTCTGCTCAGTAGTGTGGTTCGCTTTAAAATTTTAAGATATCAGTTGTGCAGTCTGCAAACGGAAAAAGGCACTATAAAACCAGGTCAGCTTTTATCCCCCCTCTCAAGGCTTCAGCCTTCATTGAAACTCTATAGCTAGCAGACTGCCTTTGCAGCATTGACTGAGGGCAGACAGAGTCTAGAGGCTGCCCTGCCATTGGTCACACAGGGGTTCCCTTCCCACTCTCCCCAAGCAGGTGCAGATGCAGTTCGTTAGTGGTCGTCTGCAGCAAGACCCAGGCTGGCTCACAGGCAGCACAGCATTATAACAACCTGTGCAAATAAAAGCCATCCCTCCTCCGCATCACCATCACACAGCAATGCTCTTTATAGAGGTATCAGCATTTCCACGAGATAAAACTGTGTATACAAGGTTACAAGTGACATGCTTCAGAGTAGACTGATAAAATTCCTTTCCATAACTGCAATGCAGGAATTCCATATCTATCCATCTTATTTATCAAACCCACTCCACCCAGGCACACCAGTTAGGATGCTGCTTGAACTCAGCTGTGTATGCCACAAGCAGCTGGAAGTAGGCTCCCAATGAAAATGAAGCCACAGCTTTACCTGTGTAAGAGCTACAGAGCAAGCAAACCTTCTGTAGTTTCCCCCATCTACAAAAATAATCTAGATTTATACAGAGGAGCATTGAGCTGTTTTCAAAGTAGCTTAGAAACATCTAGAAGGGCATGAAGGTTTTTTATTTTTCACTTTTATATTTTAAGAAGTTATTTTCAACTCTCTAAAGGAGACTTCAGTAATCACCCATGAGTCACTTTACACAGTTCAATTCATCTCTGTCTTTTTCAAACCACTACAATTCTTGGATAAAGAAAACTTTAAGGAAACAAACATTTACCAAATACTCCAAAAGGAAAAATATATTTATCAAGTAAGCATAAATCCAAACTGGCAGAGCAAAGCCTGAAGACTAATAACATTCATTGCAACCTTAGGTTTTTTTTCTGAATTTACTCCCACTGCTTTTACTCACATTTTTACTTTACTCATACCTTCCTATAGACTACACTTCTCACCAAGATTCAGATATCCTCCCTAACCACACTTGAAAAAGACCATTATAGGGTCCCTCAGTTACTAGCACTTGTCTTGCAAGTTTAGAAACAAAAAAGAAAAAAGGTACAATGCAACCAAATTCACATGTGTTGGCTTCCATCGAACAGCCAAAGTCTCCTCTCTCTTCAGGAGGTACTGAACCATCTCTCCAGACCAGCGGACTAACCTACACCCACTGCAAAATGTCCCAGAAATCCCTTCTGCTGCTCCTTTTATCCTCACTCCCACAACATCACATCATTGTAATCAGCTGAGGTCCATCAGGTGACCCAACAGTGCAAGCTGATTTGGAAACAGTCTCACCTGCGAGTGTGAGCCTGGACCATTGCCTCTTCTCCCTTGCTGCTGAGGAGAAAACATCTATAGAGAAATAAAGTTCACTATCTTTGCAATAAATATGTTGGGGGCTATTTTCCGTGGAGCTAGCTTCTTTTGCCTTTGCAACTCCAATGGTTGGTTGGGCCGGGACACCAGCTCAGAGGTGATGGCTGGGGATATTATCCCTGGTCTCCAGTAATCACTTTTGTCAATCCTGCCTTTCATCCTTTTCTTGTGTCAGCATCATGGCGGATACTTATAATCATCCGGTAAGTCAATTAGTACACCCAAACATGCAAGATGTGTCTGTCACTTTAGACTGTTGAGTTTCTGAAATATTTTTGAACTAGACAATCTTTCACCATTCTCTTATAGAGTAATTGCTGACTCTTACTCTTGTTATGTTTTAATTTTTATTTTGTTAAATATGAACAGAAATTAAATGTAACAATATAATCATAAATTTCAATGCAGTATTCTAGAATCTATATTTCTACAGCATTTTTTTAGCCTTTTATTTTCTTTATAGGAGTGATTTATCTTGAAATCCTGCTTTGATTTTTTATTTTTTTTATTTTTTTTCCAAAACAAAAGTCCTAATAGCTTTCTTAATATTGATATAATTAGATTTCCTGTCCAGGTGTTTTCACTGACCTGTGCCCTTGCTTTCTCAGTTTTTTTGTCTAAAATCCCAAACCTGTCATAATTTAATTCAATTTAATTTAGACTGAACAACACATGATGGCTTGATCCAAAGTTACTTCCGATGGTGACAACTCAGTTGTTTCTCATTGACCTCATTCAATTCCCTACCCAGACTAGATAATCATGTATGATGAGGTGTCACCTACATGATTACAGCTTTCATAAATACTCTGTCTTGCAAGAGGCTGTTCTCTGACAGTCCCACCATCTTAATAAACAATACTGCTGATGGTGTACAATGAAGATAGAAATTAATTTAATCGTTTTTACTAGCTCATTCTACCACTCTACCAGGAACTAAATGGCAGTAAAATTCTTGTTTTCCTTACTGATATGCATGCATATATCTTTTACCATATAAAACAAAAAGTCTGATAAGCATACCATTGACCTTTCAGGAAAGATTTTTGTAATATATTTCAGCTCCACATTGTTCCTAAATTTGCTTGAGCATGTGTTTGAAGGAATTAATGTGAATGCTTGTCCTATAGATTTGAGTCTTCTGGTGAAGCGACTCTGAGGTCTAAGAAAATGCAGTCTGAGATTGTGTATTCTCTGTCTAATCTAATACCCTGAGTTACACCAAATTAATGGTGTAATTAATCTTTATTGTCATCACTCACTTTCATGAAACACACACGAACATTGTCCATCTTTGGAGCTCTGACTCTCACAGCTTTAGACCATACGTGCCAATGGGCGCATAATCTAATAGGGTCTGGGAACAAGATGAAAAACAGATAGACATTTTCTTTACATGAAGCTTATTTCCACAGGAAAAGAAACAAAACAAACAAAACCGTACTGGGTAGAATATTTTACTATAGTGTGCTTTTATGAGGTCCCTTTGGAATCTAGTCTGTATTACAATCACAGTGAGACGGATCAGTGTACAGCATCTCATCATTTATAGTTATTAAAAGTCAAGGGTAAAAGAAAAGGCAAGTATGGAAGATGGCTAATGGGGGCTTTGTGTGGTGGTGAGATAGGGATTTGTGTTAGAGTAACTGTGGTTTCTACTTGTAATTTTATTTGTGCTGTTCACTTAGAAAATACTCACTGAGTACTCCCTTATGGCTTTTCTGTACAGTTTGCATTTCCCAGTCTCTCAGCATCCAGCTGCTAGACATATGTGATATCCAGCGCAAAGGCTGTTAAAATGTACTTTGCATGCATGAAGGAGGAATTATGCCACTTAAACTTGTTTTCAGACAGGCTCTAAAGTTGTATGTGCATGTGAGTGACCGTGCGAAGTGCTGCATATTCTCAGAACAACAGATCACCCTATTCGCTGGTTCTTATTCACATCTGAAGTGTTGCAAAGAATTCTGAATATACGAGTTGCTGTTCAGCATTCAGGACATTAATGAAGGGTCATGGTATGTGCTGTCATAAGCTAGTAAGGATGTACAGGTATAAATAAGCCCAGCTGATTTATCTTCCAAGTGGGGCAACAGCGTGTGGATAGAGAAGCCTGTGTACTGAGGCATCAGAACGAGGAAATGAAGGAAAAAAGCAAAACAGGTAACCAAGTATCTGCTTAATGAACTAGCAAAACCAAGATGAGACAAAACGCTTCACTCTGTCATTATATCTTTTTGCTCCAGAACAGTATAATTCAACTTTTCTTTAAAGTAACAGACCTAGTCCAGGTTCTTTTTTTCTTCCCCTACAGCTGTGAAGATTTCATTCAAATAATTTAATACCGTTTTGGGCAGAGACATTATACTAAGAAGGAATCTTCAAGCTGTGTCTTCCTTATGGGAAAAAAATGTGTCTTTCACTCTCCACATTATCCAACCCGAAGAAATGTATATTATATCAATCAAAATGAAAGTAAGGTCATGCATAATTTGAACATTTTAACAGGCATAAGTGATATCCTATCCTTATGAAAAGATGAAGAGGATGTGAGGTGGGCACAAATGTAAAAGAAGCCTTAGTAAACTCATTTAAAAATTACTTTCAAACTCTCAAGGGTTTGATGGCTTGGCTTGGAAAATCACTGTGAATTTCAGCATCAGAAGACTCAGGAATGCTTGAAGGTATTTCAAAGGTAACCGTGGTATTTCCGGCAGCAAAAAAATGAAGAGAAATGTCACGGGACTGTTCTGTTCTTGCAATAGTTTCAGTTCCATTTTGCTGGAGAAGAGCTACAGAGCAGACTCGGCTAGAGTCTGGCGGTGCTACTTTCTGAGTTAGCTGAATTTCCAGCTAAGTGCTGTTGCTGCTATTTCAATCATTTTAGATTCAAAGACAAGCTGGAATTCAATACAAGTATTCAAATTCTTAGTTCTCTAATATGAAGTAGAACAAAACCAGCAATGTTAATCCCACTCGAAAGACTGGTGAATGCAAGAAAAGGCTTTCATTAAAATGTTTGCTCTTTTATTAAATATTTATTTCTTTTTGGAAATAATATGTATTTTCAATTATTTTGTGAATTTAAAAAAGGAGCTTTCCTTTCAAACCAAAGAAAAGGCTCTGTCTTGGCTCTCTGTGGGGTGGGCAACAAGGGGAAATGAGATTTCACCAGACCCTGCTCAATGGAGGGCTATGCATGTTGTTAGGAAAATGAGTTGTGGAGAGAGCTTTCTCCACCAAAATTCACAGTGAAGAGCAGCCAGAGCCGAGCTGAGCAGAACTGACAACTAAGCAGCTGGAAGCAGGATATTGGGATGAATCCTCCAAGCCTGGGAGATAAAAAAACAGCTGCTCCAGCAAGCTGCGAAGGAATCCCTTTGCTTAGCCCTATGTCTCACTTCTCAAGTCCTGGGAATGATGGAGGGGGG
>NW_010100870.1:15865-24085 GCF_000699245.1 Pterocles gutturalis
AATGAGGGGCAAAAAGGGCCTTTAGGGGAGGAAGGGTATTAGCGAGGGAAGAAGAACATCTGTTGCGTGTACCCAGGGTCTTTCAAACAGGCAGACTGTGGAAATTGGTGTTCATGCAGGGTGGGTGTGGGAGGGCAAAGGAAGTACATTAATGGAGGCATGTAGCGGGAGCCTTCCAGCACAATAAACTGTTTGCTACCGTTGTTGCCAGAGGGGGCATGGGATTAGCTCGATGATAACCCAGCAGTCCTTCTGGGTGCAATTCTGCTTGGGGGAACAGCAGCCCCAGCTCCCACAGACAGAGCAGGCATTGCATTGCTCTCTCTCAATTAACCAATTTGTTTCCTTTCATGTTCGGTCAATGAGTTACAGTGTATTATGGCTTTAGTGGATACAATCTAATTAAGGGTGAATAAACTAGCAAACACTCGTTTAAGTCTGGATTCCTCATTCGAGCGCTGGGCGTATGCGGGGCCTCATTGCAGGAGCACTGAACCTTTCCCTGGTCAAGAAATGTCACGGACAGCATCTGTGTACTGTATGTCACTCCTCTCTAATGAAGAGCGACTATGCCTGTATTCTCCGTTCAAAGCAGCAACACGTTCATAACCATCAACAAAGCAAGAATGCCAGCAAGATGCTCTTAATGGGAAAATAAACAGGCGACACTAGAGCTTTTGTCAGTGACTCTGACTCCAGGCACTCCAGTCAAATGTTATGTTTAATACTACAATTCAAATCTTTGTATCTGATGTTAGCATTTATTTTTGAACAAGCTGCCAAGTATTCCCACAAGCTCTGGTCTCACTCACTACTGACAGCGAGACACATCTCTGGAGGCAACACAAGGCATTTGCAGTTCAGCATCTTTTATCAGAGGACATCTGCTTATTAAACACGAGACTCCATGGGGGAATACGTCAACACGGCGGTGGGGAGCTTTTCGTCTCCCTGACTAGCACAACAGCCTGGTGGATGTGGTGCCCAGCAGAAACACCTGAGAGAAGTGTCTTTGAGTGCCTGGCCTGTGCCAGGTGGAGGAGGTCTTGGGGCACAGTGAAGCATGGAGGTGATCCCACCTCACTTGTGAGTGCTCTCCCCACCCGGCTTGTCTCCACTCTAAAGAGTCTCTCTCTGGGAAATATTTCCCGTTCTTTCTTGCACCTGTTTGTCTGTTTGTTACACTACTTTTCCCTTAGTAAGATTTTATTAACATCCCAATGAAGGACATTTTGACAGCTGTCCCACCACAGAAGGTATAAATCCCACCATGTCACAAAACACCCACAGCACATAGCTAGCTAACTACTGCTCTTGCACAGGGAGGCCCATTCTAAAGTGGTTTTTTATAGTTAGTTATGTAGACTTTTTCACAAGAAGTTGTCGTGTTCCCACCTCATCATTGACCAGTAAGTGCTATGCAGCGACAGTGTGCAAAGTAATTGAGAGCAGTTTCATCGACAAAAATATCATGTACTTGTGTGTTGGACCCATGGTACAATGAGAGGTTTACTCTGAGTGGGAAGGGCATATAGCCCTGGTTTATGAACACTAAGTTTACTTAGGTAGCTTTAAATAAATACAGACTAAACAGGCCAAGCACATGTGTCTGGTTCAAGAAGATATAATGGTTTCCATAGAAGAAAAGCTCTATGTGATTGTTATTTCCAGGTTTTATAACAGCAACACTTTGAAAGGCATTTAGCAGGCAAATAATACCCAGCAGATTCAGTTTCAGTTTAGCAAGCTATCTGAGCATTTTTTACTCAAAAAGACATGGATGCTGGCCTTGTCTAGAGACATTTTTTCTCCGAATTTGGTATGTGGTTACATACACACTGAGGAATGAAGCTGTACCATGCGTGGCGCAGGCACTATAGTCCTGGGAGTGCAAAATCATGAGTGGGCATGGTGTGACCGTATGCCTACATCACTGGCTTTATCTTACTACCATGCTGCAGCAAAGACAGTGAACAGTTTACGCTCAGCCGGGCTACAAAATCTTACTGCTTTTGCAGCAAAAAGGCAAAGGACTTCCTAAGAAAACTTATACTCCTGCAGCCAACCTGTCTTCTCCCTGTTGATGGTGCCACTTCACCCCAAGAGCAGAATGAACACACCTGGCGTGTGCCTATGGCTGTCATGGGCCACTCATATTCTGGCAGGAACATGCACAGGTTTGTGCTAGGAGTTTGTGGATCCCACTAAGTTTTCTTCCCCCAAATTTCCCGTAAACTTGTTAAAGCTCCTTGTGTCCTAACAGTCCTAACATGTCGAAGGGTAAACGCTCATGTAGGCTCCTCAACTCCAGGATTAGAAGCCATTATTTTAAATAATTAGTATTTAATTTTTTGCTTAGGACATCCCGAAATTTTCCAGGAGCAATTATCCTGAAGTCAATGTCTTGTGCAATACTGGCAATGGTTACGAGGTTTCAGAGGACTATGGAATTGTTGCTTATTTCTGCTTATTTCTGCTTCTTATTTCCTATTTCTGGCATTCTAGCTTATTTCTCTCAAGAACATAGTCATAGTCATATCACAAAATGGGAATGTAGTTGTTTAACACAACCCAGGTTTTCACAGTGTGTGAAGTTAACAGTAATTTTTTATACCACTTCTGCCACGTAACACAGATGTTGTGGCTTTCAATATTGTCTTTGTTATTGGAGCACAGCTGAAGAATAATTTTAGTCCCCTGTTTTACATAGTCTCTTTGATGTGCTAGTGCTGCAGCCATCAGCCAGACAAGACATTTGCCTAAGTAAACTGTCCGTGTATTTCACACATCCGTGGGAGAAGAATAAAATCAGATTCCAAGTTTATGTGTGGGACGCCTCCAGTTTGTTCAGTTCCATGCCAGGCTTACTTTCCTCATTAGTTTCCCTTTTGTTATATTTGGGAGATTTTTGACATAATAACTTTTCATCTGAACATACTGAAATCTTTCTCCAAAATAGAAATATTTCATACAATATGAATTTTTTATGACTCATGTTTTAATCTCATGTTTTATGACATCCACAGATTTCTTTTTGATTTATTCTCTTGAAATGGCAGAATTCAATGTACCTAAGCAGCTTGACCGTATTACCTGTAAGATGCAGGTGCACATATATGTTGTATATCTTCAGCCTCTTTGTAGATACATACACACAGACAAATGTTGGGCACTTCTGGAAAAATACAGGCTAAAGAGCTAACTGTTACATTCTGATCTGGCCTTTGGTGCAGTGTTGGATTTTCCTGAGGCCCTGTCCTTTTGAGAAGGGAATTCACTGCACTAGATAAATATGAAGCAATGCGCTTGCAGCATAACTGGTTCAGCAAAACTGAGGGCTGAATCTGGCTTTACTGCAGAGTGGTCTGCCTCCAGGACACCAGCATCCCGACAGTAAATACTCTCTCTACACTATGACCAAGAATAATTAGCTTCAAAGTCAGGAAATCCAAAACACCCAAGACTTTCTGCCTGCATGAAAATCAACCGTGAACTGGAATCCCTGGAAGTCACTTAACAGACTGTAATTTGTATGAGAAATGATATATTTCAAGAGATTTCCTGCATTCAGTTCTCCAGCAAATAGTGCCAAAAGAAAGCACTTAGAGCATTTCAGCATCTTGCCTTCTGTTTGAAACCAGTGAGTATGGGAACATGAAAATGAAACCTAATTTTTAGAAACATGATCTGAATGCTTCTGGAGCTTCAGAGTAATGCCTGTTTATACATTTTGGGGAGAGAAGGAAATCCATCTCTGTTTAGCTCTTGTGTGCCAAAATGATTTAGTTATGAAATTGAAGAAGGACATACAAAGAAAGGGTTTTCCCTCCCATTCCAAGGGGCTGAAAGACTGGGAATGTGTCAGTTCACAGCTTATTGCTTCCTGGCATCAAAACTCACAAATGCGACAATAATGCTGTAAGGATAATCAGTCCAATTTATGTTCCAAGTGTGAAATGTCCAAATCCCGCACAACAGGGAGCCTTTCATCATTTCATCTGCATGTAATGAATGCAGAGAATAATTAGCGAAACGAATGAAAAGGCTTTGGACTCAGTTTTAGTCCACCTCTACCCAATGGTAATAACACCTCGATTCATTAAGCGTCAAATGCACATTAGTAAAACACAATGTCAGCTGAATTCATCTGGGAAGGAGAGCAGAAACAAGGAAGCCCATCATTTCTCCATAGGTGGTTAACTTCAGTTAAACTTTGCAAAACACAAATTTCTACTCACCTTGAAAGAAGACGTGAGAGAACAACTTCTTAAAGCATTTTCTAGTTCTATTTCAAGATGATTTCCTCGTCCTGAGCAAGTTGAAACAGTAGGAGCAGTGGAAACTTTGATGGAAGGGAGTTCAATCTCTGGAACAATGTATTCAGGGGACCTCTGCAACAGTCAGAACAGAATTTGTAATATCTTTAGGGAATATTATTATTAAATTTCACTGTTTTATTTATTCCTCTGGATTGTTCTACTCTTGCCCTTGTCACTTCTGATCAAGTGCTCCTTCGTGTGTTTGTTTTCTCATTTACTAAAGGCCAAGCAGTATTCTGTTTACCCAATTTGATCGGAAAACACAGAGTGACGGCTTGCTGTGGGCCTTGGGATTAAATGCTGTATCCTGAAGTTTCATTTCCTTGCAAAACCTTCTATAAAAGCAATAAGTGGGAAGGGTGAGCCAATTTTCCTTTTCTCTTAATTTTCCCTAAAGGTTTGCATAGTGTCTTTAGCTTAGACAAAGTCTAGATGGAAAACACTTGTGTACTCTGGTTTGTGTTTTCATGGTAAAATGTCTTGGAACTTGGCAAGTGCGGGGGTTGAGAGGAGAAGTTAAAATAACTGATATCCTGTTCAGTTGGAATACTCTTGTCTTCTGAGGTCTCAGTCTGCAACTCTAGTACTGGAAAAATTGGTCATTACAGAAATTGCTTATTAATTTTCCCAGGGTTTCATGTTGCCCCCCTGACTTCTTCAAAATTCTTGGGGATACTATGTAAGGAAACTAGGATGCAATACTCTCAGGGTCTGTCCTTGGCTCCAGCACTGACTCATTCCTCGGTTCTCTGAGAGACAAACCTCCTTCTCTGCCTTGGCCATAGTGTGTTGAATTGAGGACACAGAGTAACTGTTGTCCCCAGCATAGTACAGGCACCCTGTGGCCATTCCAAGAAGGGAAAACTGTGCTTCAATAGCTGTCCTCACGTCCTGCTTATTTCTATACAAAAGACATTTGTGACTCAACATCAGACAGAATAGATGCGTGTCACTGTTGGTGTTTAGTTTCAGGGAAAGCTGTCCCTCTCATCAGCGAAGAAGGCAGAAAGCCGGAGAGTCCACTGAGAACTGGAACAACTGGGCAGGCAGCAGATCCCAGAACCACAGTGTGGGCTTTGTGTTTGCCTTAGGATATAACCTGTTGAGGGGGCTGTGCTGTCACCCCCAGCTGCATTGGTTCCATATGTTATTACACCCGTAGACCTGGCTTGAGCAGTCCCTTGTGGTCTTCTTCCAAAATAAGAAGGGATTTTAGAGAGAAACTCATGCCAGCCCAGCTTTGAAGGAGCAACACTTGTTTTAGCCCAAAGAGGAGGCAGTGCACCGCCTGCTGTACCTCTGAAAGCCAACAATTTCCATGTAAATGAGAGAATGTAAGAATATATTCCCAGATAAAATCTTAAAAAGGAAAACTGGACATGCCCAGGAGAACCCACACTACCAGTCTGTTGGACAACCCCAATAGAAAAAGCCCGTTTGCCTAAAGATCTAGCTATTATGTTGCTTTATAAATTGGATGGGGAGGAGTGAGGAATTTGCTATATCACTCACCAAAACCAGCCACTGGACTCCAGTTCGATTACTCAAAATGGTATTGCTATACCATAAGTAACATGAAGGAAGACAAGGCAGCAGAGTCCAGAACAGAGCAGTCAGGGCAGAGATGTCCTCCCTGTGTGACTCTGCCATCAGAGAGACATTTCCATCACCACTCCTCTGATGCAGAGGGTACATCGGGCACGCTCGGCAGGCATCAGCTACCTTCTTCAGAGCAGCTGTCAAGGTCTGATTTCTGCCCCTGGTGAAAGGGCAAATCACTGCCTTCCCCATTCTTCCCGTTGGTATATAATTCAGCCCTTATGCAGGAGCCATTCCTGGGAAAAGAGTGGTGAGGGGTGAATCTCAGGGAAATGGAGGTGCTGGTGCTCTGGCTCTGTGACAGACATGCAGGGTTTTCCTCTGCTGCCCTTAGTGGTGACAGACATTTCTGACAGTGGTGATAAATCTTCTGCTTATTCTGGTTCTCACCATGCCACTACCATTTCTCCCTAAATCTTCTCCAACCTGTCATGCAGCCCGTGGACATAAGAGGTGCAAACTGCAGATGCTCCAGCAAGCTTGGCTTTAAATAGCTTCATCTTGGCAAGGTCTGTGCTGAGGTTTTTACAAAGGTTAAGCCCTTTGAATGTGGAGGTGATTAATAGCTGCTCAGTATACTCAGGTGAGAGCAGGGGCTTTTGGATTCCTCCCTTTTTAACCCTTCACACACAGAGGAAAGCCTTGAATTCAGTGTGACAGTTGTGTCAATGGCAGTGTAGACTGTTTGTAAACAGATGACAAGGGAAGACGATTTAGGGGACTAAAACTGTGGACCTCAGAATTTCTGTTTTGTAGCTGCCATTCTGGATAAGCCACCGTGGATAATTCATGGGTAAAATAAATTAAAACCAGGAGCTGTTCTTGCCCCTACAGTCCAGGCAGGGGGCTGACAAACCCTTTTTCTCTCTTCTCAGAAGGGTCTCTTCCTGCAGGGATGTAAAGCTAACTGATTTCTTTTCCCTCTGCAGGTGGGAGCCCAGCTCTCCTTCCTCACCTCCTCCCTGGCACCCCATCCCCTCTGCATCTCCTGGGGCAAAGACTGGAAACCACAAAAGGATAAAGCGGGCTTCCCTTCCCAGCGTGAATAAGAAAAAGCCTCTGTGAGATGACAAAAAAAAAAGGCAGGTTGATTAAGGGCAGGATTTCCAGGCACCAGAGCTGCAGAGGGCAGGGGGAAGAACTGGGGCTGAACACTGGCTTCTCAGTGCCCCAGGTTTGGTTAAGGGAGAGAGAAAATGGACTTTTTTATAAAGAGACCCATGTAGCATCTTAGAGGTCCTATTATTAGTAAGCACTGTTTAGCCTTCTGAAGCATCCTTCAACCCAAAGCATCACAAAACACTCCCCAGCTGTTAGTCTACATGGATAATTATAATCTGCAGATGCTAATGTAAGGAACGGATGTCACTTACAATACATCACGCTAAAGGATGAAAGGTTTTTTTTTTAGGCTTCAAAGCAGCAAATTGTTAGTCTTTATTTCCCTATTGGTTTTCATCCTGCAGAGGTAGCAACCTAGCCCCATGCATCAGTTTGGACTGAATTAATTTTTAAAGAGGGATGGTGCTTGGAGGCTGCTTGAGGGCAAACAAACATTTTGCATGTGGCCATTGCGCGAGTGGGCAATCAAAGATGAAATCACCTGAGCCAACTGTAATGTAGCCTCTCAGGGACACCACTCAGTTTTGCTGTCTTTGGTGGATGAGGCAGCAGGCTCAGGCAAGGTCAGGCTGCAGCAGCTCAGAAATTCCCGAGTGGAAACCATGGCACATCCCCACCCATCTCTCTTGGTCTGGTCTCCCACCTCTTTGCTTGACTGTGTCCCAGGGAAGCTGAAAATGTCTGAAAATCCCATCTATCCATGGGCTTTTAACGGACACATTTTCTAAATATCTCCTTTATTCCACTTGTGTTACAACCACAAGAAGAATTGGTGCCCCGTGATTATAGGTTTGAACTCAGCCTGGCCTAAAATAATTTGGAGACTATGGATTAGAGGGCTAGCCACCCTACAGAATTTTAAACTGCTCAAAGTATTTACAAATGTGTCTCCAAATCAGAGAGCATTCAACCAGCTTTATTATACAAGAGGAAAATCAAGGCACATTCCTTTGATAAAAAGCCTCCCGAACATTATAGAAAGGAGAAGCAGACAGGCACATTTTAGATATGCTCCTTTGCGTCATTTTCAAAATGAATGCTATTAATTTTACATTCATACATTAATCTTTTATGAGGTTTTATCTAAAGCATGGGGCTATAATTTTAGCTCAGTTTTCTGATGACCTGAGGTTCATATTGTTTATAATGTTACCAGAAACATTTGATGGAGCTCTTTCCC
>NW_010100870.1:24116-70277 GCF_000699245.1 Pterocles gutturalis
TGTAATTCACACTGGTTTGCCATTTATTCTCCCTCTTCAGTATATAGGAAGCCTCTGTAAAAGTTACAGAGGTAATTGCACTATTGGATTTTTATTGTGTGATTAAATGTGCTTGTATATGAAATTTGTCAGGAAAAAACCTGTAAGACTACATTCTGAAGAAAAGTCCCACATATATGAGTGGTTATACATCTCCTGCTGCTGACATTTCAAGCAATCACAGTTCAAGGTTGAACAAAATCAGTAATAGACTGCCTGTTAACACTTTCACCATTTTTCTTGCCTTTCTTTCTTTGAGCCTGCCCAGAGTTTGCATAGTAACTGGCACTGGAGAGCAACAGTGGCACTGTATGGACAACGGAGCATAAAGAAAGCTTAGACCAGGTGATAATAACATTAATTATAAAACAGTAGAAAGAAAAGCTGCCTGTAGAGAAGACTTACTGGTTTTGGTTTTTTAATTCTCTTGTCCTCTGAAAGAGATTGTTGAGGATTCCAATTGCCTTTAACCCTCTGCACACAGTGCACCACACATTATTTGTGTTAGATAACTTTTTTGCATCAAGAGGAGATTTACCACTGGCAAAAAGCATTTCAAGTAGCACACTTCTTTATTCTTTGCCCCTCACTTTAACTGTCATGACATAAAAAATAAATTGTAATGTGGCGTTTCCCAGACAGTACATGAGGTGCTCAGAACAGCTTTAATAACTTCACCCCAACCTCTGCTTCCACATCATGCTCCTGGTTAATGCACATGTGTATTTGTTGACTGAGGCTTTCACAATATCACATCTCTGACCTCTGACCGCCTGTGTTATTCTGAGCCTGCTTTCATCCTAAATAATAAAGAAGGAAGCGGGACACAAACAAGAGAGCCAGATAGGCTGTGTCTCTATTATGAAATGGGAATAATTGCAACCGTGTTAAAGCAGTTTCCCCCATACCCATGTGCCTTCTCTCTGTATCGGTGTAGTCATTGAAGCCACATCTAAGGTGCATGGCAAGTATGCTCTGTGGTCAGAGTACATCGGAGCTAATTTTTCAATTAGCATTTCCCACTTTACAGCAAGCAGGATATTATATGAAGGCAGTGCATGCCCTGGTCTCCCACAGCACAGAGATGTGGTAGGAGATAATCACCAGGTCCTGTGAGCTGGGAAATGATCTCCTATATCACCATTTACAGATGACCAACCCAAATGACAGTGTGACTGTCTGGGCTGCCAGCTGCCAACCCAAACTTGAGTGCTGAACATGACATCCCCTGCCCATAAGCTGCTACTAGTATTTGTTTTCTCATAGCCCGAGTGGTGGGTCAACATGTTTATATGACATCAAACTGCTTACAGTATGATGCTCCTGCATTTCTGAGAAATAAGTCATTTTCTAATTTTCTCAGTTAGAACTAAAAAGGTAGCAGACAAGCTGCTGTGGTACCTGACACATCCCACTGGTGTATGCAGTGCGAAAGCAGGGCCTAATCCTTGTACTTCTTATGAGTCATTTTGGGTATTTACTGTCTCTCATGAGAGTGGTTTTCGTTCAGAGCAGTTAACTCAAAAAGCGCTAGTTGCCACCACGTATTTAATGAAACTGAGGCTTTCCATGTACACAGAAAGAACACAGCACATGCCCTTCTACACCTATCAGTGAAATTTAAGGGATACACAGTCTATGTCTACTCACAAGTATTCCCTCCCTCAGGAATTTGCTGCCTCACCTAATAATCCTTTCGAAGGCTGATACTAAACTGCTTGTTATTTTTCATGCAAGTAGCCTCTTTCACAGACCCAGTTCTCCTGGCTATTGACAACTCTCCTCTTGTCATTCTCTTACATACTATCTTCAGTTACCTTTCATTTACAAACAGATTCAATTACATTCTGCCCTTTCCTGGCTATACAGAACTGGCACTAGCTATTGTCCCTATTAGACTATTGTGAGACATACATATGGAAACATTTCTTTTGAAAGTGTATAGTATTGATAAGTGTGCTGTTTGACAGAGAGACACAGGGGGATGAAAAAAGGAAGATGCAAATAGAAAGCAATACAGCTACTGCCTTCAGTTTGAAAATTAATTAAATCAGTTTGAAAATGAATTAAATTGTGGACTCTGACTATGTGTCAGTTTTCTCTTTGCTCTTTACATAATGGAAATGCTAATGGTCCCTGGAAAAAATGCACATTGACCTCCATCCTTCAAATATACTTAATATATTCATTAACAGCTGTTGTATCTCAACTTTGTTGGCCCAAGATGTGTACATTAACATCTATGCTGGAGATAAAGCTACCTTTAATCTTGTGGCAGGCAACTGGCAGGATCTACAGCACAACTTTACTGAACTCAAAGCATTTGTAAACAGTTCTTTTCTCTGATTGCCTTTTCAAAAGCAAAGTAGGAAGCAAGCAAATGTTACACACCTTGTTAGCAGACCACTGATGGGACTGTTTCAGATATATTTAGAAGGAAAGAGACCTATTTCTCACAAGCCTATTTGCAGAAGAAATCTTTGCTGAATATTTGACACACAAAGACTTATGACATCTGATGAATATCCAGAATAAAAAATGTATCCAGGCCAATTCTCAGATGGCTGTTCTACCTTAGCAGAAGGCAATGGGCCTGACACAATTTATACTCTCAAACTATGGTCTTGAGTACCAAGTGCCGGCAAAGGAATTGCTCCTGTCTGGGGCAGTTCATGCCACTGTTCTGGGACAGAAGCACTCAGTCTGAAGTCAGGAGAGAGTCTCGCATTTTACACTCTGGGGTTCAAATCTCACCTGAATCAAACTCTGAGGATCCTTTGTACACAGACTTAAAAGTGAAATACCTTTGTAGAGACTTAGAGTTGCTTAAGCTAAGCTGCATGCTGTCATATCTAGATGCACTCAAGTGGCTTCCTGTCATTTATTGTTTTCAAATATATTTGTCCTGATGCACATGCTCTATATACAGTGCTGGCTTCATCTGCAGCTAAGAGTTTTTGTCCTGTTTTTCAAAGGTCATGGCGACTCAGGAGGATATTGTTTATTCCTGAAAGTGTTGTTTCCCTGCTAAACATCCTCCTTCCTTCCTCATTCTTAGCTGAACCATGGCAAGTAAAGAGACATGCTGACAGTCTGAACTACAGGACAGAATACACAGCATGAAGGACACAATGTTGTTTTGTCACTGTGGATCCGTATGAGTCCCTTTGTTCATTTGTCTCAGAGTAAACTCACCCTCCAACTTTCAGATGAACATTTCCCAAAAGCTGCGTTGTAGGAGTCTCAGTGGCAAATTGTGACTGTAGACAGTGGTAGGCTCTCTTTGCAAAAGTCACCAACAGGAGTATGTACTCTGTTATATCAGAAATTCCTAGGC
Source organism: Pterocles gutturalis (assembly GCF_000699245.1). Classification (NCBI taxonomy): domain Eukaryota; kingdom Metazoa; phylum Chordata; class Aves; order Pterocliformes; family Pteroclidae; genus Pterocles; species Pterocles gutturalis. Next base: position 27,493 of record NW_010100870.1, read on the forward strand.
AGGAAAGCCATGCAACGCTAGGGAAGAACTGTGATAAATTTAGCAACTGATAATGCAAACAACGTGGAAAAAAATGTGTGCTGTACAGGAGGGCACGGGTGCATTTGCTAGCTGGGACATTACTGGCCATTTGTAAACAAGATTGCAATACATTTAAATCTGATCCAAAGGCTTGTGCGTGTCCTGTTTTATGGTCTGCAGGTCATCCCACTGGAGTCAGCGAGACTGCAGAGTACGCAGTTAAATCCTGTAAAATTATTAATTTTAGTAAGGATCAGGGACTTAGGAGGTAAAATGTCCTTGGCTTCACCTCCCAAATAGATCAGTAATGTAAATAGGCAGTTACTCTTAGCTATTGTCAGTGATTAATTTGCCTAAGGGGAACCCTTACTTTCTCTTGTTAGCTTTACTATTTCTTTGTTGGCATTTGACTGACCTGTCACTTTGCTTGAAACAGTAAAAACATCAAATTGCCAGAAGCCAGAGAACAGTCCCACTCCTTTTAATTTGCTTGTTTGTTTTTGTATCAGTTCACTCGGAAGTCTAAAGATCCAGCCTCATGGTATATTTTCCTGCAGCTGCATTCATATTCCTATCCATAAAATCAATGAAAGTGAATTTCTCAGAAGGAGGACATTTGGAATGTCACAGAGAGTTAGTCAAATTGCTAAACTGCAAGCATTAACAAGAAACAATTACATAAACTCTCAAGCTGTAGCCAACCCTGCCTGCAGCAATTTCTTTGAATTCTTTCCTTTCCATGTCTGTTGCTTCCCTAATTGTCTTTAACTGGTAGCTTTTACAAAAATCATCAAATATCTTCATTGCATCCTTATATGATAATGTAAACACAAATGAGACAATTCACAGTTCTAGGTTTCCTTCCTTCCTTTCCTTCCTTGTTTCCTTTACAAGCATTCCTTTCTTGCCATTGTTTTTCCATGGTGACCTTCAGTGCCATTTGATTTTGATTAATAAAGAGTGATATCGTTTCCTCTTTTAACTAGTCATTGTTCAGAGCTGAGGTGGGAAATACCCATGCAGGCAAATCCAGCCAGACCAGAGCACTGTGAATGCATAACTCACTTCATAAAATAAAGCCTCCACAGAGCCTGTGGAGAAAGAAAGGTAGTCCCTGTGCACATATACATGTACGCACATATACAAATACCTGTGTATGTATGTATGTGATATTGCACACTCACATGCACGCACACACACATCCAATTCATATTTACCATACTTGCAGTTCCCTTCAGGATTTTTCTGTTCTTTGTGACAAAAAGGCTGAGACAGGGAAGGATGCAATAAGTGAAGTCAACATGGAGAATCATTCTTAAACCTTGAAACTCCCAGGGTCTTGATTTACATTGAGATCTAGACTTGCACAAAATGCAAGATACAGAAAAAATTCTGAAGTAGCTATATCGTTTCTTGCCTCCAATCCAAGGGAAGCCTATTTCTCAGTGCCTTGACAAAAGTAAAGCTGTGGTGTGATCCAGCTGGAACCGATGGGAATCTTTTCAAGGATCTCAGCAGATTATAGATCAAGCCGCACATCCATAAACATCTAGCACATGTAATTTTGTAAATTGCTCCTCCCATTTTAGCAACACAGGAGCACACTTTGCTTTCATGTAACTCTTTTTTGCACAGATTGAGTGACTAGAGAACATTACTTCACTGGTAGTAAAAAGTTGGTTTGTTTTCATTTTCGTAGTTCACCCATCTACCCTCACCAGTGAAAGTCATCAAAATGTATGCACTTTCTCCTGTATAAAAAATAACAACATTCTGATGAGATAAATGAATTCCTGGATTATTCCTTCTGTTAGGTAATGTCAGTGCTAATCATGTTATTTATTTCAAACATGTCTTGTTCTCTTTTGATGTGACAAACTGTAACATGAAATGGTCCTGTGAAACAGGACATGCCATAATCCTCAACAGTTAATTCAAGGCTATGCATTAGCATCAGAAAGCAACTAGCTGTTTGAATTCAGACAAATTGGTAGGGTCACAGTAAACCTACTGTAAAGAGGAACCAAGTGGATTGAAGACAAACTTCCCAGTCAGCCTACAGTAAATATGTTGTAAATGAGCTCTTGATAATTCAGAGGGATGCATAGAGACAAAAAAATACCAAAGAATCCAGAGAGGGATTTTGTCTAAGTATCCATCCTGGCAAAGGAAGGCATAGGAAAGGGAAAGGCTGGATTGTTGAAAGGGCAGAGGGAGGGATAGTATTTTTTCTGTCAACATCATTGTAGAGAAAAGAAAATGTCAGTGATATTGATAGGAGAAAGATGAGATAGAGAAAAAATATGGTTCTGTTATACACTGAACAGCGAATGCTGCAGCAAAGCTCAGCCATACAGCAGAGGGACTATAATGGGGATGGAAGGCTGGGCTGCTCGTTTGGATGAGAAGATGACAAATTGCTAACAACATGAGACTTGCTCTTGTTCAATTGCATTTTAATAACACGAAAGGGCTCAATGCAGCTGACAAGAGGCACATAACAGAAATTACTTTACAAAAAGATCATCTGCCTCAGTGACCCGTTGCCGCTGAGCAGGAAGAACACAATAGCAGGGGAAGAGATCAGGGTGTCCTCACTGTTTTTAGCACATTGGTATGAATGCCCACATCCACAAGGATGTGGCTAAGGCAACAGACTGACTGATCTCAGTACCTGTTTTTGTCACAGATTCTGGACAAAAGATACAGAGGTTGCCCAGAAATGGAGGGAGAAACGGCAAGTCCAGCGGCAATTGGGGCTGCAGGGACCAGACCTGAGCTTGCCTCTGGTCCAGCTGCAAAATGAAGTTAATGAGTTTGCTTTCTTTTCCTGGAGGTCCAGATCATGCCTTTATATTTTCAGAGATAGAAATTCTTTAGTAACTGACTATAAAAATAAACAGAAGAAAATGAAGGTGCAAAGGCTGTTCCCATCTTCCTTAACACATTCCCTGTTTCCCCTGCCTCATTCTCTGTCTAAAACACAGACAGGATAGGTGTGATGACATTTCTAGCTTTCATTCGATATCAAGAGTTTGGTATTTCCTAGTGTTCTGGATGCACAAGTTGCTGAAGTGGAGGGAGAAAAGACGGGGAGGCAGTCTGTACCAGCTCTGCTTTCTTCTCTGGGGTGGCCTGGTGTTCTTACGTCTTTCATACTTGCCAAAAGACATACAGCAGAGGATCGCACCTGTTGAAACCCAGTGCAAAACACTTTCTCTAGTGCAATATCCCAAATATTCTGGAAATTAACTGCACTGCAGAGCCAGCCAGAGTGTGTGTTCCGTGTTCCATATTCCTGTCATCGTGCAGAATCTGAGCAGCATACTAGCTTTTGGGGACTTCATGGGGACAGGAAACTCCACGCCTACCAGAAAGGCTTGGACATGCTACAAACCAAGCCTGCACTCTCTTGCTCCACGCTGGCAGTGAATGAATGTGACTAAGCTAGCATCACTGGTATAACATCCACATCACAATTAAAGGTTCAGTACGTGGTTTACCAAACCTCAGCCAAGCCTGCCAGCAGCTGCAGGGGCTGAATACAGCTGTAATATCAAGCTCTCCATTATGAAGATATTCTGTTGTCAACTGCAAGAACAATCCTTCAGTTCATACTGTATTTACAATATTTGCAGACCAAAGGCTTCCCAAAATCTAGACAGCTATGAAAAGGACAATAAAATATATCAAATGTCAATTACTAGTCAACGAAATAGCCAAATTCTCCCTCCAGCTTCGCGTTGAGCCTTACATGCTAGACAGAGAGCATCCTGCCTGAGATGAGGGGCACAAGGCTTAATTAAACTTTTTCTTTCCCTCCCCGAAGGCATTCAGGCTCCAGAGGTGTCTCTATATTTGAGGGGGCAATATAATCCCTTGTGATGAGAAAGCTTTCATCAAAAGTGGTGGGGGTTAGGATGGAAGAGCCAACACTCCATCATGACTTACACCTTAGACAGTCCTGCTGGCAGTTTATACAGGGTGTAAACCAGGGCAGAATGTGACCCCAGAGTACCTTTAATCTTCCATAATAATAATTAAAAAAAAAAACAAACAGGAAGATGCAAGTTTTTAAGTAATGTTTTTCACTGTTCTATCCATGGAGCATATAACAATATAAGTCATTCTGAAGGAATAATCCACGCTCAAGACCTAGTCCTCAAATACAGCTGCACAGCGGAGCTGCCTGGTCACAGATGACTACCTGCCCATGAAGGTCAAGTGTAAAACCTTGGTACTCCAAGCAACATGTGATTTGTGACATTCGCGAGGTAAACTAGAGTCTACCTAATCAATGGGAATGAAATTTAAGTCTAAAAGTTCAAGTTCTGCAGGAATTTTTCTCTGATATTCTTTCACCACAGTATTTTGTTAGTGCTGGCATAATTAACTTTGAAATAGTGTTTCCATTACTGCGCTCACACCGGAGCAGTCTTTCTGGGAAGGTTCCCCCTGTGCAGCAGAATAATGAGGTACTAATGGGATTACTCATGGAGGAGAGTTAAGCATTTATATAAATCTTTGCAGCTCACATACCAGAACCCAAACAATGAAACATAATAATATACACATCTCCCCAAAGTTTTCTGGGCTCCTCTTGGTCAGAGCCTTGGTAACATGGGAAAGGCTCTGCAGGAGCTCGAGCTCCATTCACTGCCATTATTGTGCATCATTAATGAAATTTTTTTAATACAAACACAATACTGAGCCATGTCAAATGCAGAGGTCTTAAAGCCAGTCACAATGTATTTAAAAAAAACCCCAAATCTGCATTGAAAACTATTAAAGGTGTTCGTAAATTTTCCCTGAGTTCTTTATGAAGATTTTAGTTCAAATTAGTATTCTGAGGTGAAATGAAACATAATAGTAATTATTATTAAAAAGAGAAAAAAAACTTAGAAAGTTGTTTCGATCTGGAAATGAAAAATTGTCAAGTTTCCGTTTCAGGTTTCCTTCCTCCTCACTGTTTGCTCTCTCCACCTCCCTCTTCTAGAAGGCAAAGGGAAGGAAGCATGCAGGGACATATTTTTCATCCTCTTTTATTGTTCTTTTTCTTGGACATTTATAAACTTTACTGAGCTGAAATGCATTTTCAATAGAATGTTTTTTAAAAGCATACTTTTGAACATTTCTCTTGTGTTACACTCTCTCTGTTTTTGTTCCACCTCATCATCCAAAAGCAAACTCTTCTCTTTCTCCCTTAATATTACCTTTTATGTTTTCTCTGAGGAAAGTAACTGAAGTGAACTTTGCATTGTACAGATAAGAGAAGCAGGCTGTGGCACTGGTAAGGTTTCAACAATTATGAATAGTTTCGTTCTGTGATTAGCCTATTACTCCCACATCCTCCCTCTTTTCAGTACTGGACCAAGAGATGCCTTTGAAAAATCTGCAGAGATTTATGAATTCAGTTAGAAATACCGACAGTTAACTTGCACATCAGCACTAGGCAAAACCGAGGAAACATTCACATTGCCTAATGCAACATGGACATCGAGTAATTACAACCAGACACAATATACTCCAGCAACTGCAAAATATGTTATGAGAGAAGGGAAAACTATAGGGACAAATTATGTAAATAGTCCATACAGAAGATATGTGAATGACTAAAAGTATGTTATTCATTGTCTATATCCAAGGGAATCATTAACTGTGTGTAAAATATGGAAGATTACTTCCAGGTCCTTTTCTCTATTGTATCACTCTTCCCATTGTCTCATTAATTAACACCTTTCTCACACTTTCTTCTCTGTTTCCTTCAAATTGTTTCCAGATAAGGATAAAAGAAAACTACAGTTTAAGCTAAATTGTATGCCAGTTTCAATCAACAGGAAGTGAAGAAGAGAAAGTCAGGGAATACCTTTGCATGCACTAAGAATTAATTACAATAACCATATACACTCACTTGATCATTGCCATCGCTTCTTCTGGGAGGAGGGACGGAGGATTCTCATAGGACTGTGCTGGGGCTATGTGAAACCTTGGAAAAGCAAAGCAACCTTTCTTCATCCAGAAGCGTAACAAGCAATCAAGCTCCTAGGCAGAGCTGGGAGGATGCACACAAGCCTGGGAGGGGAGCTGATCTGGGCAACTAGGGAAATTTCCCCTCTGGTGGGAATCCAAGCCTGGCCCTCAGACTAGACATCCTTTGATGGAGACAGGGGCAGGCCAGGCCAACCATATCACTGAGGCTGCCAGGAAGGTGACAACGAAGCTGTTGTGCCATGAGCCTGCGGCACAGGTGGAGGGAACGAGAGTGGGGGCACCTGGGGGCACAGCTCTGCCTGTCTGAAAGGAGCCTTGGGGCACTGAGCCAAGCCTGCTCCATCTTTTGCAGATGAACTTCCTAAACCACCGTGACTGTATGGAGAAAGCACCTGAGTAGCAGATTTTCCCACTCAAACCCCAGAGTGAAGGAAAAAAAACCCACACCAACAAAACCCCCACAAGACTCTGGTTGTGCATGATTTTTAAAGGCTGATAGGCAAATGTCAACAGAATGACATTTTAGAGCTATTAGATGCAATGCGTTTCCTTCTGTGGTGCTGATTGATTAGCCATTCATTGACACATAGCTAATCTCTTGCCAGCTGCTAATCAATGAGATCTGAAATGCCATGCGTTAATCCCAAACTTCAAATTAAAAAAAAAAAAAAGACGTAGAAAACATCCAGTATCCCTGTGGTATTCATCCTCCCAGAGGTATCCCATGTAAGGTAAATACTCAGATTGTATGTGAACCCTTCCTGAAGGATATGAGAAAGGCAGAAGTGACAGGTATGCTTTATATTAAATCTCTAAGATTTTCCTTAACTAATCAACTCCTGAAGCTGCTCTGTGACAGATATTGTGGAGGCAGGATGAAGGGCAGCTGAATCCCTCAGTAATGGCATAGCTCTGCTGTAGCTTTAGGCACAGTGCAGTTTTTCAGTTTCCAAGAAAAGACCATCCAAGCGTCTGCTGCCCCACGACTTAATAGATCTGTCAGACAGTGGGGCCCATTTGTTCTTATTGTGTTCTGACGATCCAGAGTATCTGGGTACAGACTGAAATCTTTCTGACTGGGCTGCAAATGGCTCTCAGAGCAATTTCAAGCTGAAATTATCCAGATATTCTCAGAACTGTAGCAGCCAAATGGCTACCTCCCAACGCAGAATTAAAAGCCTGATACTGAACAGATTATCTTTGAGAGACACAAAAGGAAATAGAGCATATTCTTCTGTAAAACTGGGATGTAATTATGACTTCAGGGGCATGGTAAAAATAAATTATTGCATTTGTCAAATATTTTGAAAAGTACTATTTTGTACCAGTGCAATGTTTCAGTAAACACAACAGTGCAAATTCGTACTGCCACAGCAGATACAATGGTATGACTTGCCATGGTGGAACAAGGACTCGGTCTGTCTTCATCTGCAGCACATTTGCACAGTGTGCAATTCTGTTACGCATGTTTTAGAGCAGAGCAGTACACCTCCCGAATCTTTAGCAGAAGTTGGTGAAATGAAGCAAATTAAATAATCAGCTCATCTGAACGTCTTCTCTTTCTCTCTCAATGCATTTTTTGGGGGTGAGGGGCATGATTTACACACACCTCTATGCTGCATCTGTTCATGGTACTATAGTTGGGTTGACTATGGGTTCACTGTTTGGGGTTTTTAAATGCAAGCACGGTGTGCTGACAGTGGAGAAGGAACAGGGAGTATCAGCAACCACCATCAGAGACTGTTCCCTTGTGGGCTTAACACACAAACATGCCTCTTACAGGACTGCTACGTGTGAGCAGGAGTGCCGGGTAGCAAGACCGGCTGGTAGGACCCACCCAAGAAAACTTTGCTGCAGATTTTGCATCTGAAATTCCTGGGAAATGCAGGAGCTTTCCTGCCTGGTGTTTTTCTGCTGTGTTGGGATTTTGACAGTGTTTAAGCATAGGATAGGCACTAAGAGGGAAATGAAGTCATCCATCAGCAGCTATAACCTTCACTTTTTCCTGCCTCCTGTTAATATTGAGGCAAAGATGGGCAGGAACAGCTCTGGAGCCTCTGAACAAGAACTGCATCCGACATGTCTGTCCTGTGTCCTGTGTCAGTAGCCAAGACACAACTGAGTCAGGAAAAATGAATTACACTAAGGTGTTTCTAAATGGAATAGAGACATTTGTAGTTTGTGAAGAATGAATTAAATTACCTTAGAGATAAGCAGAAGCAACCTTTTTCACCAAAGATAATTAGAAATGGAAAAAAATTGCACAGCTTGCTCAGCCAGCGCTGTCTGGCCCCATTGACAGGCATTCCCTTTTCTCTAGGATGAACCCATATCCACTGCTGTGTGCTTTGCTTCCCTCCTGCTAGAAAATAACAAGCCTCAAGGACACAGGTGTGCGGTAGCATTAAAAATAGACACCACTTTTCAAAACAGTTCCTAAAAGACTCTTACCACTGGAATGAGCGTCCACATGTATTAGCCCATCCACTAAATACTTTGGTTTTCAGAAGTGAAATCAGGCTTTCAGAAACACAGCTGCCCCCAAGCTAACACGACCCCTATTTTGAGAGGAAGGGATGCCTCCTCCTCCTCCTCTTTCCTTTCTTCCTTCCTTCTTTCCTTCCTTCCCAAAATAGAAGCACTGTTGACAACTTGAAAGAGACAAAAATGTAAACACAGCTTTCGATAACATATATAAAGGAAAGCAAATATATTGAGATTAATAAAAGATGAAGAAATTCAGCCACCTGATATAACATTGTGCTGTTTTGATGACACCCTTTGGTGGCTCAGACAAGAGTAGGAGACCAGTGTATTTCATATTTCATAGAAATTTCATAGAAATTTCATAGAAAAACAGCAAAACAAGATCAGAGATTTATGTTTAACCACTAAAGAATGACATTTAGAAAGCTCCATCCTGGAAACAAGTCTTTTATCAAATTGCAGAAGGGACTGAGTGGGAGGATTGCACGAAGGAACCAGAAAGTGATGGTCAAAGGGGAAATGAGCAGACTCATACACAGAGTGGGTAATGGCAGCCCAGGGGGAGGAAGTGGGTTTGTTTCCTCTCTCCCTTTTTTGTTTTCTTAGAAGATTACTTAGAAATATTAATACCTAAGAAAAACAGTAAAGGAATAAGACAGATATCATCGCATAACTGAAGTATAAGGTATCAGATAGCTGCATTTGCAGCTGGTGGAGATTATGTGTAACATAGAACCCGTTGCCAATTCCTTTGATGAAACCAGTGCTCCCTTTATGCTATACTTGCAAATAAATGAGCTGGTGACCAATTACCATTAATCTTCTGAAAATCACAAATGAAGGTCAACAGTTTTCTATCAGCCTCCTCATGAAAATAGAGTTGAGGTAAGATCAAAGCTCAATAGTTACAGCAGGAAACCAAATCTATCTGGAGCAGCAGGCGAATGAAGGATGAACACAGAGCTGGATTGAAACAGGCATGTCAGTGTGCCTGCCATAGGTGTGAATTTCCTCCAGCTCCTGAGAGGATACAGCTCCTTCTCCAAAACCTCCTGCTCTCCCCTCCTTCCCATCCTTCTACTCACCAAGTCCAAGGAAAGGGCTGAGATGGGTGATCCACAAAGGTTTCAAATCTTGCCCTTCCCCACATACATAACGGCTACAAGCAAAATTCTCCATGTCCCTCTCAGCGTTGGTAATAGCTTTGCTACAAACTCCTCATGCCTAAACACTAATAATGTTAATTTCCAAATAATTCTGTTGCTCCTAAACTACGTTCCCATGATGCTGGGAGGAAAATGCACATACAGAGAGAAACCCTAGTCTGCCACCATCATCACAACAACCTCTGCAAACTATCAAGCGCAGTATGATAAGAAACCCTTCTTTATAAGACAAGGATGCTGAGCATAACCTCCAAAATGAGAGGAGTCCAAAGGGCTAACCAGATTTTTAACTGACTGGAAAACTGAAGTGCCCGTCACCAAAAATCATTCTTTGGCTGACTTAGAGACAGTTTCTTTCTTTGCCTTTCTCATTTGTGCTTCCCCACTTCTTCTGGGACTCCTTCTCCTCTGGGTCAGATTAAGTCTCTCCAGATGAGATAGGAGATATTTAAGAGAGGAAAAACCCTGCATCAGCACAGAGACATGAAAGCTTGAAGTTGCTCACGTTCCCACAAATGCAGAGTCCCAGGAGAGACCCGTGGGTGCTGTCTGGGAGAAATGAAGGACAGCAGGCAGGTTTTATGCTCTTGTTTGGCTGCTGCAGCGTGTGGGAAACAGGAATTTGTGCATGCCTGGTAAGCAAGCAAATAAACTGTTGTGAAGAAACACCAAACTCATCAGCCAATTTTTTTTTTCCCCCCCATTGGGACAGCTTACCAGACTTTGAAGTTTCACTAGCCAACAAGTACTAGTGTGCTGGGACAGCTGGCAATGCATTCCACTGGGTAAGTGATGGACTGGCCCCAGAGAGAGTAAAATAAATTACGAAGTGGGTGAAATTTCAGCCCTCCAAATAACAGTCCAGTGATTTCATTGGAATGGCTCTGTCTGGCACATATTCAAACATATACAGCTGGGTAGAACACACAAATGCTCCTATATAAAATAGCCACACGCATGGGAATAGAGGGAGTCCTTGCTGCATAAGTGAGCCCAAGTCTGGAGACTGTGACAAGGGATTTTCAAAATATGCGTGCATGAGAGCTAGCCACGTATGGTTCTATGTAAATGTAAATATTGGAGACAGTGATGAGCACAGTATACATGCTGCTCAAAAACAACATCTTCAGGATTTCTTGGATGTTCTGCTTGGCCTATGGAATGTCATCAACTGGCTGCGTTGTCAAAGCACCAACAAATCCAACAGCCTCCATTTTTATCTCAATAAGCATGATTTACATGGATGGTTTTGCACTGGAAACATAAATGGGTAACGCAAATAAGAGCTCATCACTGGGAATCTTCTGAAAAGCAAAACAAAGTCAGGCACCTACCTCCCATTTGGAATTAAATAGGTTTGGATAGCAACACCCCATCAGGTCCCTTTCAAACTCTCAAAATGCTCAACCTGTGACTGTGACTGGAGTGAATGCCATCGAGTTAATTGCCTTCTATTGTACCTGAGACTAGGAGAAGGGCTGGTGATGGACTTAGGCTGACTGACAGAGGTGGAGGGGGCAGAGGAGATGAGAGGAGAGCAACTTCTTGGGATGGGAGGTTTCCTGTTTGTACCTGTAGCCCTTTCCATGAAGTTGTATATTCTGAATGTATCGTTAACAAACAACGAGCAGCCTGTTCTGCTAATATCTGTTGTTGTACAGGATCTTATTCTCTCCTTTTGTCAAATGTAGTCAACATAATTTGTTTTGATCAGAGAAGGACTGTGAAGCTTAGATCTTCAGAATTCACAAATCTTTTTCAGCCTCTGGACGAGATCCATAGAAGTGCAGAACACCATTATGCATAGTTGGAAGTGTATTTGCTTCCATCTCTTATCTTCCCCCATTTGAATAACAGAGCAGAAGTAGCTAAAATCCATAAAAGTCCAAATGTTGAGTTAATGTGTTTTCACCAATACGGAAAACATATGTACAAGGAATTTCTGCAAGTTTTGCATTTGGCCAGGGATACTGAGATCTGCAATGATCTACATCTGGGCAAAACCGTCTCCGTGTTTCCATCTACTGCACAGACTGTGTACGCTGTGTGCGTGCCTGAGCCGCTGTGCTTCAGGCTGGTCCCATTGCCAGAGCAGCCAGCTAGTGGTCCTTTCCCACTGCACCGTGGTGACATTGAGCATTAGCAGCTTCATGGCTCGTATGTCAGCGGTCTAAAGGGGAAAACTGATGCTGCGAGGAAAATGCACGTACAGAGCAACCCCTGGGAAAATTTACTGCAAAACTCGTAGCTACTCATGGTTGTTTTGCAATGGTTTTAATCACCATTAACTAAAGCTAATGGATATATTGACTCTTTCAAAAAAATCAGTTTATATTCTTGAAAGTTTCATCAGGAACTCAAACTTCAGGGGTAAACCACTCTTGGCTAGTGTGACATCATCCTATTTTGTCTCCTTTCATCAGATACTGGTATGATGACTTTTGTCTTATTCCCATCTAATTAATTTCTCTGACATAAGGTAATTACTACTTCTTGTCTTAGGAGTACCTGCCTGTAAACACATACTTCTGTTTGGGAATACCTCCGATGTTTCTGCTATTACATATCTACTAAATTAAAAATCAAACTAAATCACAATAGATTTCATATTAGCCCATTAACCACCTTGAAGTATACATACTTTTGTAAAATTGTAGAGGGATCTATCAATACAAGATCTCTTTTGTGCCATCAAATTTCCAAGTTTAAAGTCTGGGAAAATGTTTTGATTATTCTTAAATGGTCCTCAATACTGAAGTAGGAAAGGTTTGCCAGTAAGAAGACAATCTTGAGATTAAAAAAATACATATACATTGTAATATTTTGTTTTCAAGGGTGGTTTTCTTCCTCTTTTGAAAACAGGGGGATCTCTTTCAAGGTTAAACAAGAGGACTGAATAGCCCAAAAGGGAAGCTAAAACATTTCAAGCTGATTTGCAATGGAAGACTGATTGAAGCCTAGGTTTCTTTGCTGTTTTGCTTCAATCTACATTAATTTTTTTTCAAAAAATTTTCAGCGAAGCTAACAAAGTAAAAATTATTCGTTAGTGATCTCTACCCCTCTCCTCCCCCCCCCCCCCCCCTTGTATAGGATTATTTATGTTGCCAATTTCCTTTGCAATATTGTGTGTTTCAGCTTCTCCTCTGCCCTCTTGCTGTTAGGCTTCTTGAATACCTTTCCAGCTAGGAAACTCAGAGACCATGAACTCACATGAATGCTTTGATAGTAGTCAGGAACACTGAGAGCAGTACTTCTGCTTATTTAAATAGAACATATAATTATTATCTTTGGTGTAGTTGCAACTAAAGAAAAGGATTAAGATACTGTTGGACACCATCCCAGCCCTGCTGGAATCCTCAGTGATTTTTTAGGGTTTAAAATTACCAAGATGTTAATTTTCACTGAGAACAGTCAGCTCTAGATAAGGAGATGCATCTGTTTGCTCTGTTTCAAGTGAGCAAATCGCTAGAAATATTCTGAGGGGCCGTTGCTGATATCCAGGCATGTGAAATAACAATGGGACAGCCACATTCGTTTCACTCTCCACCAGCTCTCTTCTGTAACATGCCTCTCAGTTAAGCTCTATTCACCATTCAGTTATTTTTAGTCCAGTTTCCAAAGGAAACAAGGCATATGAGACAGTGTTGTCTGTCTCTCTGCTTATCACTGCCTCTCTAATAGCGTAGTGTTGGCCAGTTTCAGCCAAATTTGACAGCAGGATAAAAGTCTCCAGGATGTGAAGAGCTGTGTTTCCCAAAAGTGGGTGGCCAATGGAGAAACTGCCGTGGCACGGCTGGCACACACACTAGCCACAGCACCCATCAACATAATGCCAAAATTATGCAAAGACATGGGGGAAGGGATGGGCTATTGGGAGCCAGCTGTTCTCTCCTGGGCTTCCCTCTCTGGAGTTTCTCTTTGTTTTTTGTATCTGTGCACCGAAAGAAACCTTCCTGCCACTATACCACTTCAGCTGGCCGTAACTTTGACCTTACCGCCTATTACCACTTATGTTACACTACACACATTGACACTTCACAAATACGGATTTCATTGTGCTAAGGCATGGTGAAATGCTTAGGTTTCCCTCCATTCTTGTGTTTGCCTCCAAGTCCAACTTCAGTTAGTCTTTTTGTTTTAAGGTATGTGGTAAGAAAGACACTTGTTAGAAAACAACTGTCCAAAATGACAACCCTGTCAGGTTTCATTATTCCTCTATCAGGAAAAATTATAAATACAACCCCCAATCCTACTCTGCTGCTGGTATTTATTTAGGCAAAAAATAACAACGGAGAGAGAAACTATCAAATTTCTACCAAATGTCATCTGCTACATCCACAGAGGGTACGGACCAGCCAGCAGAAATATCAGCATCTTGACTGGCTGACCAGAAAGCAAGTTGACAGGGTAACAAACCACAGGTGATGACTGCTGGTGGAAACCAGAAGAAACCTGTCCTCCCCACCGGCTCACATAGTGGAACAGAGATGCAATGGTTGACAGGCAGGAACCCCCCGTCATCCTGCTGACAGGCTGGGCTGTGGCCAGGTCCCTTCAGCTGCTCTCCATCACCAGGGAGGAGTGATGGAAATGAGGCTCGTGTTCTGTAGCTCTGCCACTGTGGGAAAGACCAAAATGTTTTGACAACAGTTCCCCTCTCTGCCCTGTTTATCCTCGTAGAAGAGCAATCCAGCGCTCAACAGCCTTATTCTTTTCACACTTCACTGTTGGAAAGGCAGGAAGCTTGGTTTTTCTGACCCAAAACCCATGGAGAAGAGGAAAACTGGCCACTGTCACATTTAGGTACCTAATGGAGATTGTCACCCCAGGGGTCCTCGTATGGAGATCAGGGGGGTGCCTGTTTTGAGACATCCCACAGCCTGAAATCAGGTCTCCCACTCTGACCCAGCACAAGGGGTAACATCTGCATGAAAAGCTATTTGCAGTTTATCTATTACCAACCTGGATAAAATGTCTATTTCGGCCAAAGTGAACAGACCTGAGAGCCTGCCTGCTTTTGGGTTGTTTATTTTTTTATTTATGCTTTGGTTTTTAATGGCAATCAAAAGTTTTACACTTAGAAGCATAAACTAAAACTATATTTAAGCCTTTAAAGCAAACCGACAGCCAGAATTGTGAGTGCCTGCAGTTCTTATTAAGACCCAACTGATGTTTACCCATCTGAAAGTGCAGCTTGGCATCCCTGGAATTAAAGCACTGGGAGAAAAGCTCTGCTACCCAGTTCATTCCTCAACAAACCAAGGAGCCTTCAGAACTTGAGGAGGGGGGTTGAGAGATGCCTGCTGTATAATGGCTCATGGAGGTCTTTGTGTTTGCTGTTTTTTTTTAATAACACCATATTTTGAGTCATCATAACAGTGTCATCAAGTACTGAGACTGTTAGGTTCAGTGACCCCTTTGTAAAACACAGGATTGTTTTCCCAAATATTTGTCTTTCCAGCTGAAAATGTCTGTGCTTGATCTCTGACTGGAGCTACATTCTTGGACGCAAAGCAAAGTACTTTCAGCTGTTTGAAATAACTTGAGAATTTATTTGAAAAAAAACCTGACTGTACATAGTTGTATGCATATTGCAACGCCAAAAGAAAAAAGAGGAACTAAGTTTGACAACTGGTTTAGGCAATGCTTTCATGTGCCTTTGCTGGACTTGGAATAAAACAAGGATCTGCCAGGTGAAACCCGTCTTGTGCGTTCATATGAGGTGTATCTTTACAAGGTGCACATGAACACATAGCCAGTGATAGCACGGCCACAAGTATGCAAAAGACAGGTCACATTGCAATCCAAAAGAGAATCTGGCACTGCAGTTGTGAGTTTTGGTGTCTCATACTGTCTTTTAGTCTTGAGACAAGATGTATTGTTGGGGTAGCGGAGGAAATAAATCTAGTAAACTTGGGTGAAATGAGTACCAACTGTGAAGACCCAGACTAAATAAAGGTGAAGAAGGCTGGCATGCATCCCAGTGATCACCGAACTAAGCAGGAACATTAAACAATTATCTACATTAAGGAAAGTAAAGCACGTTCATAAAATAGATGCTGTAAATTTAGGAATGACTTTCTCAGACTTGAGTCCATATTCCCTTTTAATTTAAGAGAAGAGATGTCACTTGGTTTAGCTACCGAGATAAACTTAGAAACACACTGTACACGACTTCACTACCACACCCCAGATGGCCATCAGCTATCACACAGCACACTGTGTGTCATCTGTTCTCTGTATTTCATATCAGAGGCACATTGGTTAACAGAAGGACATTATTTCTGGAGGTAGGGGTGGGGTGAAGAAGAGAACAAAGGAAGGAAACCTGAGTCCCAAGAACAGGGATAGTGCATTAGGAAAAAAAAAAAGCCAGTCTAAAAAAGAGAGATGCTGTAATATGCTGGAAAGCAGTGATTGGCCTTAAAAACCTTTCTTCTGTATCTGGAATTTTCGCTGGGAAATTAATACCGAAATTACTAGGCTCCTCTGAAAATCTGCACATAAATTCTGCACTCAGGGTCCTGGATCTTGCACTTGTTCTCATTAAAATTGCAAAGATGTGAAAAGCTTCTAGTCTTTCAATTGATGTGCTTGTGCCAAGAAGTTTTTGCTGAATACTTGTAGGATGACTTCTACTTTTTTCTCTCCAGATTTAAAAATCGTTAATTGCATTGACAGAGCATCATTCATTTAACTGAAAGAGGGAGAGGATACGTGAGATGATTCCTTCTTTCCACACTAGGCGTGACTTGATCCGTGACACTCGCTGCCAGAGGACATTATGGAGACCACATTGGTCTCTTGAGGGACACGTGTACGGGTGCTTCCTATGTGGGGTGGCTCAGGGAAGCCCTGCATGGCTGCTTTCTGGGAAGAAGGAAAGATCACACCCTACGTGCTCCATCACTCGCACAGAGGCATCTGCTCCCAGCTGCTGTCAGAGACAGGCTACGGTGCTGTCCTGGCTGGGATCTGAGCCGGCCTGACAGCTTAGCGCTGAGCCAGGCTCAGTCCCTGTCTCAGGCTCAGAAGCTCTTTAACAGCATTCACATGGCTTCAGGCCAGGTCAGAGCAAAATCGCATCTGGCTGCAAGCATACTGAGGAAGCATGTCCAGAATTACAAGTTTGACAAAACAACAGCCACCTGGACAAGACGGGTTCCTCCTCTAAAGTGTAGCTGGCAAATAGCAGCTCCCTCCATCTCCTCTGTGGGACCCATCTCTCAAACACCACAGAAAACAGCTTAAGGTCCTTGGGGAGAGCATCTGGTGTGGCACAGCACTTCCGCACTGGTGAATCTGCCTCAACCCTGCCTAGTGGCAATGCTCTGCCCTCACCTCGTGTTCGGCTCTGGTCCAGCACAGCTGGCAACCGCAGTGCGAGGAAGCAGGCAAAGCGTCCGTTCTCTTTTTCATTTGGAAAAGTGTCATGGCATAATTTTCCAGCTGAAGGCCTGCTGTTTTTTCTAAATCATGATTTTTCTGATAAAGCGGAAAAGCCTGAGAGAGGATTTTTGTCTCATGGTGGAGGTGGAGTATCACTTCTGACTGCTATCACAGGAAAAAGTTGCTATTCTCATTGAATCATCCTCTCTGCAGTATTAGCCAGAGTTTGTGGACTGCTGCAGCTGCTCCTCTGGCAAATGCTCAAATTAATATAAGCAACCATATTGTCCTAAAGTCATTCAGGAAACCAACAGCCTCCCTTTCCTCCTGACCCTCTCACCAGCTTCCTGCCTTTCCTGCACTCTTCCTAACACACTTGGGTAATTTCAGCACATCATTGCTTTGGGGAAGTGAGCTGCTCAGAGACTCCTGTTGCAGAGAATCCCTAAGAAATAAAAAATTTCTTCCTGGAGCCCCCCCCTCACCCCTTGTATGCAGCATCCTTCCTGAATATGGCCAAACTCCTCCTTCATTCAGGGACACGAACATTTTGCTTTGCCCTGATGGAATATCTGTGCTCCCAAGAATGACAGCAAAGCAATTTGCTCCTGAGGAACCTTTTTGCTACACCCGTAATTGCCTCACTTTGTGTCCTTCAGAGTACGGGGAAGAAGAGGGGTGACCAGGCGTTTCGTTGAGGGCAACTTGCTGACCAACAGCAGGGGAAGTGATCCATGTCCTTCATGATCTGCCACCACCAGCCTTTCCAATGTCTTATCATGAGCCTTGTCTGAATAGGAGAGATGAGAGGAAGACTGGAGGGGTAGTGATTGGTGACAGTTCACTGGGACCTCATGGCTCACCTTTCCAAGAGAAACCAAACCCTGGTAAGAACAACAGAAATTGGGGTGTTGCAGAGAAGGCAGCGGAGGGCAGTTGTCCTCTCAAGGGCTGGTGCCTGCCTTGTGGGACAGAAGGGAGTGAAATGGGGCCAGCTGGCAATAGGGATTGAAGGCAACCTGATCTACAGGGAAGCAACTGGGGGCGTGTGGGGAACCTGGATCCATGGCTGGCCTTTGAGTGACACCTTGCAAATATTTGGAAGGGTGCCAATATTTACACTGTGTCAGGGGCATGTCCCCAGGGACAGGATGACGACGAGCCAAGCCCTGAGACTGGCAGTGTGTTCACCTTGTTGTGATGGCCAAGCCACAAGTAATCGTGTTGCTTAAACAACTTTCCCGACAGAGCCGAGAAGAGCAGAGCAGCTGTAGGCATGTTGAGTACCTGTGCCGATGGGAGCAGCTCCAGAGAGAAAACAGGGGAGAGGAGAGCCGCTGGCATGTGAAGGGCTTGCTAGGAATGGGCCTACGGACATGAAACCGCAGCGAGAGGGAACGCACAGCCAGGCGAGGGGAGGGGGGAATTTCCACAGAGCGCTTGAAGAGCTTATAAAATGTTCATTAAATTAGGTTTCCAGAGATTGTCAGCACTTGAATTATAGGGACCAAATGCAATTGAAAAACTACCTTTTGCTTTCATGTGAAATTGTAACTGCACATCAAACGATTTAATCTTCTCCAGTGACTAAATCAGTGGAAATCTGTAAGTCTATTTATATAAAAACTTCCAAAGGATATGTTATCTCTGTGATTTACCCCCTCTCCTTCCCCAAGGGATTTTTCTTTCATGTTTTCTTGCACCATCTACATTTATTTACCAGTGAGTATCACTTCAAATGAATTTAGTAGCAGGGATGTTTATAGAAATAGCACATTTTCAATGACTTGTGGAGAATACTTACAAAGTGAATGCTGTAAAACACAAGTGTGTTTACACTAGAAAACCAATAACAGA
This sequence comes from Pterocles gutturalis, assembly GCF_000699245.1. Taxonomy (NCBI): domain Eukaryota; kingdom Metazoa; phylum Chordata; class Aves; order Pterocliformes; family Pteroclidae; genus Pterocles; species Pterocles gutturalis. The sequence goes on from NW_010100870.1 coordinate 46,404, forward strand.
CTGGTTAACAGCCAGTCAAGGCGTGGAACAAAATAAGAGACCTGTTCATCCACTCCAAACCAGCCTACAGTCTTGAATATCAAAATGATCTTCTGTGGTTTCACCTCTTTCATGACAAACCTGTTTCCAAGCAAGCTTTAGACCAAGATTTTTTTCACTGACAGTATTCATAGGATCACTTGAACAATAATTTGAATAAGCATTTGAAAACACATTATTCTGGAGGGAATGGAATAAAGCAAACCTTTTCCAATAAGCAGTTTGCAATAAATTATTCAATCACTTCTAATCAAAAAAGCATAGCCTGAAGAAAGAAAAAATATCTCAAAGCAGCAATTAATCTGTTATGTTAATGAAAGGAACCGTATGGGAGAAGTGTACAAAATGAACTTTCCCAGAAACCTTTGTACATTCTTGTTCCACTTTGGAGAACAATATTAGATTTAGACACTAATTTCTTTGACAAGGAGCATTTGCTTCCAGGTCATCCAGCTGCTTGGTGGTCAGAAAATAGGAACAAAGTGACAAAAGAAGGGACAATCTCATTGCTCCTTTCTGTAAGAGAAGCTTAATTTAGCTCATGAAGCCTACGTTCTCTTCCTGTCCTCTGGAAGCCCTCTACCATCTGGTTAAACTATGTAGCTGGCACCCAGAGTTTAGATAACTCTTTATGCTATGTGAATGGGATGGAGAAAAGGGCAGCAGCAAAGGGCTTTAAACTCTCGACAGCAGACAGCATTCATGACCCTCTCCTGGCCTTGCCCTCATGGCTCAGTGAAGAGATGAAACCTCTGTAACCCCTACAAGTGCACGTGCAGCCCGGCAGCACCACCTCCCCTTCCTTCCTCCCCAGTGAGGCTGTTCAGCACGTCTGGGCTCTTCACAAATGGCTGCAGGATGACTGAAGCTCTGCTTTTCAGCATGCATGCTATTGCTGGAAGTATTTCATGGAGCTTTCAAATGATGAGCAATTAGCTGGCTTTGTTAGCCCCTCCATGGCTGCCCATCCCCATTTGGAAGCAAAGAAAAGAGCAAAACAAGCCACTGACATTTTTTATGTTCTTCTCTTGATATGTATGGGAAGGAAACATCAAGATGTCAGGTTTCACTAGATATTCAAAGAGTCCTTTTCAGATTTTTAGTGTAGCTGTTGCCTTCTGGAAGCCAGATATGTTTTCTTATTTTGCTCTGTTTTGAAAGCATAATCAGCTAGGATTCTGCAGTCCACATAAAAAACTTCTGAATCTTGGGCCAATTACACCTCTGAAGAATACCTACAGTACCAAGAATCAGTTTTACTTTAAATACATGCATTTCCACATACCTAGAAGGTAGAACCATTTTAGTTCCAGCTGTAAAAAATCTGACATCTGAATTGAGGCAAACTGAAACGCTCACTATAAAGGAACAGTTGCCACAAATATGAATTAATGTCAACATCTCCTGGGTCAAATAGAAGTAAAATCCTTATGCTGAGAGGAAAAGAAATGGTCTAAAATGTACTGAAATGCAGGAAGCATACCAGAACCACCAAAATGGGAATATGTCCAGCATGGGATAGATTATGAGACAGATTCACTCAGCAGAGGAATCCCTACAAAATTAATACTGTCATTAGTCAGACAGAGCGTGTGATGGACATAACTGACATATTTCCAAGACAAGTAACACCCTCCTCTCTTTCTGTCCACCATAATATGCGGAAAGCTAACTTTTGTTCTTTGCCTTGACTTAAAACCCTTCAGGCCAAAATGAAATCAAAGTTTAACTAATGAAGAGACAGTAAGCAGAATAAAGATGTACCTACTGGTAAATGTGGACTCAAGTTACCTGAGTACCAAGGGCAGAACCAGAACACAGGGAAGAATTAACACAAGGGTGTGGAAAGCCTGCATTTTTGTGCAAAAACTGAAAAATGATCAACACATTCCTCTCTCTAATTCATCAAGATAGAGCCGCTGCTGCAAAACTAGAAGGTCCGAATGCCTCAGGTACATCAGTGGTGTTTTACAGAAATACCTAATAAGCCACCAGAAACAGTGATGTTGGTGTCAGGACAAGTCTAAGTAGGGAAAATCAGGAAAAAAAATACAATGAGGTGGTGATTTTTAAAGTACATTTAACCCCTGAATAAATGCAGCATTACTTCCCTATTTTTTAGCCATAGACCACTAAATGAGCAGCTATTAATCTATCTTGGCAAGCAGAGAAGCCATTCTGTGGGGGCTTAACAAAACAATCCAACCCTCCCAGTCCCTTGCCAGTTTTCAGCTAGGCCACAAAGGGAAAGACCCATCCAGCCATCATCCTGCTAAAAGCAGAGAGCTGCTTTCACTTACGCATTGACAAGAAGGAATTTGTTGCCCAGAGGTCAACTAGTTAAACAGTTGTCCTAGGAAATACCGTTTAAGAACGTGAAGTGACTTTGTCCAACAACTGCTTGTGGGGGGACACTGCTACTGCCAGCAATACTGCAACCACTTCAAAAGCAACACACCAGAAAAAAACAAGTCCCAGCATCCAGTCAAATGCCAGACAAAAATTTGCCTTCCACAGTCTTGCAGAGACGGAGAGTTGGCTTGATAATGTCTAGAAAGAGTCACTGAACTGGTGGTTTCACTGGTTCACAAACTTCCCCCCAGTGTCATACTAGTGCACTACCCCGAACCAAAGTAGGCAGTGATCTAGAAAAGAATCTTCTGGATCCATGACATTCCCTTTTCCAAACCTAAATCAGACAGTTACGTAATGTTCCAGCCTGCTTTCTAAAATGAATAATTACATTCTTCAGAGCTTTGCCATATAATTATGGACACCTTTAGAGAAATCAGATATCCTTGTAGGTTTGGATTAAACTACTCGCAGAATGTTTACACAGAGTACAGGTATCTCCTTCCATTGTTAAACCCAAATAAAAGTAGACATCGCTCACACAAAAAGAAAAAAACAATCTACCCTCTTTCAAGCAAAATTTACGTACAGATCTTCAGGAGTCCTGAAAATCCAAGATAAATACAGACATCTAAAACAGTAGAATTAAGAAGTGAAAACAGCTTTGCAGAAAGTATCCCTATTTCACTGACACAGTACATGCAAATGAGAACACTGCATCCTTGTTTCTTCAAGGCAAAAAACCCCTTCATGCTAGATGAAAGGAGTTTCTAAATTATAGCTATAAGTTTTTAACAAGAGTTCACAAGGTTTCCTTCCTTAAGTACTGTTTAGATAAAGTGCTTTAAAACAGAAATTCACCCTTTCTCAGGTTCAAATGAGATCACAGTTTCCTGTCATTCCAAATTTCTCTGTACTTCTGTCAAACCACCACCACTTGTTCTCAGACGCGAGGGTTCACCAACAAACTAACAAGCCAGCCAGTGTCTCACACACAGGGTAGGAGCATCTGGATACTTCATGCATTTGAGACACAGCATTTCCTTGGATGGGAAGGCAGGTAGAGTTAATCATAGAGAAGATGAGAGGGAACAATATCCATGCAAAGCCATCTGGATAATACGCCATGGTTTCTCTAACCTTTGTTGCTCTACCCATATACTTGAAAACAAAAACTATCTTCCAGAAATCAGTTGCCACACAGTATGACCAGTTTACCTGAATTACCACTGTACGTGGCTAGAAAAGGACTCTGTGGCAGTGCCAGCAAGGTCTCACTTTGTGCATTTATGAGAAGAGCTGTAGAAGGTTGTACATTCACCTCTCCATCCCTCCGTATTTCTGAGTCATGATTTCACCTCATCCATCAAGTGAGAGAATGGTGGAGCGTCAAGGTCTGCAGCCTTCAGGAGTAAGAGGTGGGGGGATGAGGTTTACTGGAAAGCTCCTCACATTTCATTTGAGTAATCCTGTCTGCTTCCAAGCAGATTTCAGAAAAATATCAGTGTTCTGCTGAATAGCTTTAATGGGATTACCTTTAAGGCTTCTCTAATAAGTGGTGTTATTAAGTTGTCTGGCTCATACAGAGACTCATGCATAACCACTAGCACTCCCCTTTTTTCCTGGTTTTGTTACAAATTGGAATTAGTGTCTGCTTGGTGTTAGGTTTCGTGTTTTAAAGAGGATTGGGGAAATCTTTTGGGTAAAGCCTTTTTTAAAATTTTGCCTATGCTAAAAAAATCCCTTTCTTTCAGCCTACAGAACATGTCCTAAAAGGGATTAGAGATGCTGTTCAGCACAAATCTGCCAGGAAGTCCAAATCGAGATTTCACAGATCAAACACTGGTACAAATGACAGTAAAGGCCTAAGATTTTGCAGGAAAAACAAAGTTATCTCAGATTTTTGAAGTCAGTCTGAAAGTGCAGTAGAAAGCACACTCTTTTCAGAGTGGGCAGGGTTTGAAATGATGTAATTCTTTCAGCCTTTCAAGGTGAGTCATTTAGAAAAATATTTATATTTAAATCACTCTTTTTAAAAGTGAATGCACTTAGCATTGACTAGAATGTTTTGAAATTGATGGAAAGTCTCTGTAAAAGTAAATTTTAAAAAAGACTATTAAATCCAAGAAGTTCTTGATTCGTTCTCCTCAAAATAATAATAACTAAAAAACCAAACAGAATATGTGGTATCCTAAGACCAAACCACATTACAATAACATGAATGAAGAACTGTTAAAACATAGGAAAGACTCACCTCCATAAAGACAACCCATGGAAGTGACATAAAACCCCAGAGCTACTGTATCCAGATCAAGTTTTTTTGAAGGAAATTCCCCAGAGTATTACATTTAAAGGTCCTACCCTCTTGTGGGACATTCTGCAGTAGCAATAGTGATCATCAGGAAGGCTACAGCTGTGTTGGTGGTGCTAACAACTCCAATGTCAGTGACATTTTCCCTTGACAAGGAGGCAAACGGGCCCTGACTCCAGCACAGCGACTGACAGTGAGTTTTAGCACAGGACAATTTGTTTTCCCTCTTTTATGTCTTGATTCTCCTCCACCTCTATTAGCAGCAGAACCTTTTGTTGACTCCAAAAGATGTCTACTTTGACTAGTTTCATGTGACATTGCTGAAGGATGCAGAGCTGTTGATTGCTTCAAAAGCTTTTTTTTCCTTCAGTTTGGATTGCTAGGCTTACAGAAGATGCTCTCTGCATAGTTACTGTCAATTAAAGGGTTGGTAGGCATTTGGATGTGGAGACCAAAACCCTAAGGCAATGAGGTTTTTAGGCAAAGATTTATTTTTTTAAGTTATTTTTTGCCTTAGAAAAACAAGGAACACTGATTTTTCTTTGCGGTCTCCATCTTGATATGTGGGACCTCATATGAAGCTGGGACTTCAAGTGGGAGAATGCTAATACAGCGCAAGAAACCTGGGTAGGTTTTGTTTTTCATGTGGGAAATAGCACAGATGGGTTTTAAAATGGCAATAAAAGTAATTGAGCAATCACCAAGGCCGGTAGTAATGATCCCAGGTTTTTCACTCACTGAGCAAATACCCTTGAAACTCCCATTATGGTTTGTGAATCAGCCACTGTCTTACTTTCTTAGAGATATTATCACTACAAATAATGTTTAATCCCTAGAGAGATCAGAAGACTCTGGTGTCTATTCTCAGGGACTTTTATTTGCTGGGGTGTACATGGGATTCCTGCTCTATTTCTTGGAGATGGAAAAAAGAGCCTTGGGTTTTGCTACACCGACCAGCCTCCCATTTTCTCAATATACACCTGACCTTTCCTAACTGCCTGGTAGAAGGAGGAGTTCAAAACACAAGAAACCACGGTCTGGCAGCTCTATACCTTCTGCTCAGCATTTTATGCTGTGATGAATTTCATTGCTGTTAGTGGGACTTCTCATGCAGCAAGGCGTTTTTCAGGATGTATAGTGCCATCAAAATCTCACCCTACGTAGAGCTAGTGTTGTATTAAATATCCTGTACGCTTTCAGCTCAGCTTGAAGATTACAATAATCAAGGAAAACATATTCTGAAGCCGTATGATTCTGAGACTTCAGGACACATTTAAACAACTTCACCTCTTTACACAGCACAAGGTGAAATAATTTTTTCCAGTTGCATTGGAAAATTTGTTCATGCCCAGCTTTTCTATGTTTTTCTAGTGACTCCCAATGGATATTACCAAACCAGCATCACTGCTGAATTTCCAGGCAAAGATATAGAGCCCTGAGGTAAAACGGAGCTGCTCGAGAGAACAAGTGCTTTTTTTCAGGACGACTCCTTTCAAAACAGAGTTATTACTATATTTGAAAGACCAGAGAAGTGTTATCCATGTTTCATTTTTCACTGACTTCTCAATATGGATATTTAAAGAAATAGTGGAAGAGTATGAAAAAATAAACACACAATGAGTAAAATTTTCATAAGCATCTAAGGAACTCAGGTCCTAAGGAACTATGCTCTGCTTTAAAGAGTGATCTATACATCATGATCACACTAATATCCAGCTTCAACAATTTTATGCTTGTGATTCAAACAAATTTTCATCAGTAGACCTGTGTTTTTAAATGGATGGTACAAGCACTGAGTCATTTCTGAAAGCAGGTCAACTTTTTGATTCAATTCACCGACACAAAATTTTACTTATTTATCTCCTTGATATTTAAGCACCTTTGTTGCACATGCTGCCATAGACAAAGCATTACAAGTGTTCATTTTTTGGGGGTGTTAGGAGTACTGTGACAATAAAAAGGTTATATGTACTTGTAGAAGTAAATGGAGAAGCTTTTTGTATTAAGCAATACTTTCTCCCAAGGGGAAGAAGCTGTCTATGATCAAGAGAAGCTGGGGACAACCACTGGGTGTGATAAATGAATACACAGAGATGGAAAAAGAAGAGCTTGTTGCTAAAAATTCTTTTGTTGTAATTCAAAGTGTTGAGATGCAAAACTCAGCAGGACCGTTGATAAAGTTTAGGATATTCTGATGACCTTTCTCATTCTTTTTTCTCTGAGAGGGATGGAAAGTCACAAGTATGAGTAATAGAAATGTCTTTCACTAAAAGGACTCTGAGTCTAGTCCTTTTTTAGACATGCTAAAAATTTCCTTCTCTGTTCTTCACAACCCGTTTACATTCCTAACCTTCATGTGGTGCCTATTAACAGAGCTCAAATATGGAATGTTGAATCTCTGTGTATCCCAAGCTATCTGCAGCTCTGAAGGATTCAGGAAAAGTTAAACAAGAGACCAGGCAGACTTCCAGAAATAACACAGCTTTAACAAACACATGAAATATTTATAGAACATGTAAAGAACAAAGGAAATGCAGCATTTCCTCCACGTACAATTTCTATCAGTGTCTCAGGAATACTAGTCCCCTTCCATGTTGCTACTCCGAGCAGAGGGACCACAGATAACATGTCTAATAAACACTCCTGGATTAACCCGATTTTGTCAGGAATACACATTCTAGTGACATATCAATTACAAACCATAATTGCTTTTTTACTTTAGGTAAGTTTTTGAAAAAGGAATCTTATAGCAAAACTTTTGGCTGTAGATAGGTGAGGTTTTCTGGTAGCAAAACCTGCAATGGTGAAGTAATTGCATATTGCATTTTGTAGCCACATAATATTAACTGAATATGCAAAGTGTCTGCTGCTATAACAGCAAATACTGAAGTAGGAAAAAAAAGTATATATGCATGACCAATGTCTCATTCAGATACCTTGGGCCACACAGCATCTCTGTAATTAATGGATGGAAAAATATCGCAGATGACGTTCTAACACTGAGTCAGTAGATGGGTCTCTCACCTAGCATGGCATGTATAGGATTGCTCAGCCCATTTTAAAATTGGATATTACAAAGTAGCAGGCACTTTAGAGAAAGTTTAGGTGTAGGGTTGTAAGGTAAAAAGGAAAGTTATGGATCCAGAGACTTGACCTGATTGGCACTTCCACTGTCAAAAATTTAGCAATCTTCAGAACAATTTTGAATATTCATATCAATGCCAAACTTTCCAGATTTTTTTATTTATTTCAGAGAACATTTTTAATAATTAAGCTTTTGTACTTCAAGATTTAAGCCACGATCTACTAGAGATGCAGAAAAGGCCAATTGTGGAAAGTAAATGACTCCACATCTGCATGCAGCAGAATTCTTGCATGGCCTCCAGTAGTGCCTGTGGTGGGATGTGGAGTACTGAAGCAGAGGTACCTCTATTCAAGCTAGAATAGCAATGTCCACCCATTTTTGCATCTGTGACGTGAGGCATAGAAAAGTTAAGCAACTCTAATTTTAAAGACACTCACTCAGTGGCAGACCAGAAGAAAGCACAGACTGTCTTCTCAGTTCTGTAGCTCCTCAAATTAGATATTAGATATTTGGAGAGCAAATAAAAAGGAAACCTAGTGTGAGAGGGGAGAGACCCAGGCTGGAGCTTAGGGCTGTCAGAAAGATTTCTTCAGAAAGATTTCTTCAGGGCATATGGATAGAGCCCACTGCTCTTCATTGTGAAGAAGGGTGAGGCTGAAATTCTTTAGGGTGCTTCTATGCTTCTCTGAAGCTCGCATATAGTTTCAAATGCTCACCTGCCCAGTTTCCTACAGTTTATGGGTAGGTACCCAATACCCCATACCAATGGGGAGCCAGAGCTGACCCTCTCAAGTAAGCATGAGAGGATTTGCTGTAGCTAGCTCTTCTGCCCGTGTCTCCCTCTTGCCTGACAAGGCAGGTCTCATAAAAGAACAAGATTAACTTTCAGGCAAAGCAGTTCCCCAGCTTCTGCTGAGTTATGATGCTAGGTTTAAACAGTGTGGCAGTTTATTCTCAGGCCACTTAACATCTTTTAACTATATTGTCTAGGCACTGCTTGAGAGATGGAAGGAGAATCTCATTTCCACATGAAAAATATTCCTATAATAATGAACCACGACAGTTTGAAAGTCTTATGCTTACACTGGAGAAAAACAGGTTAATTTTTTTATTTTTAAAGGGAAAAAAGTACACCATGAAAGGAAAAGCCATGGCCTCTACAAATGTTCACTCTCATTATAGGAAAAAAAACCTGAAGGCAAATATTCTTATCTCCCAAATAGCAATCCAGGACACTCCGCAAGTCACAGAAAGGGACTCTAAGACTTAGTTTCTCAACCAGAGCCTCCTGGATGAGGAGGTCAGAGCTAGTGAGCTTCTCCCAGTGCTCCTTGCTGAGCCATCTGAAAACCACGTACAGCGGTGGCTTTTCAAAGCTTAAACCTCACACCAGGGCTTTCTTAAAATCCTCGATGTCAAAAAAACAGCCCAAAAAGGAAAAAAGGTAGAAAACTGGAGACGAAAGCTGACCTGCACTGAAAAGTTTGAGCTTCTTTTTAATATATCTAAAAATTAATATGGAAAGAATTACAACAAATGACTATTTGATTTTTCACATAAGTCACAGTTTATATACACACATACTTATGAATATCTCTTGCCTGTGCTAATGGAAATATTCAGGCAAATTTAGCTGCTGTGAACGTTCCTGCTACAACAGAGTCAAGTGCAAAGTGAGTTGTAAATACTAGAGCTGTTTATAACCTGAAGGGCAAATTCAAATCCTGTTTAATTTCCTTACCGTTGTTCATAAAACAGTAATTTCAAGATTAGAAGCATGATGTGCAAACGTAGCAAATCTCTCACTTTTATCATTACATCAGAACAAAACGGTCTTCTTGTCCAGCTTCACTGCCATTTTTGGAAGTGAGAGAAAAGTTTATTCCTAGTGATGGAGAGGAACCCCTGACAATCCAGAGCTTAACAACAACAAGTCTCTCTCAGATTTCACTGATGATTAGTTTTAGTATTTCTTGGCATTGAAAACCACGAGTGGTTGCTTATCACATTACCCTTGCTGATCGGAAAGGCACCACAGCAGCATTGTGGCTGGTGGTACCGGAGGTTTGCTGGCACTTGAGTGCAGGAGAACCCAAGGGACCCAGCAGAGAAGTCAAGACTTTCTTAGCAAGGAGCTTGCTAAAAATAAGTGGTTACACACATTCACAGAGATCTGTGCCTAGTTGTGAATGATTCATGCACGTGGAAAGGAGCCAGGTTTGCTGGATGCATTAGGTCGTTGCAATTAGCTCATGAGCTGCACTCCTTGTGCTGAATGGTGCAAACACATTCTGGAAAATAGAGATACGGATAGAAATAATTGATACCATTTTTACTCTGAGAGACCATAGAATGTTTAGGACATTTGATAATAACATCTAATCTACTGTGGGATTTATAGACAGTCTTAACACAAGTCTAGAAACAAGGACTGAAGGAGAAGATAGACAAGGAAATGATGCTTCACTGCTGAATGTATATTTAAGTTGTTTGCAAGCAAACTTCAGATAAAACATGGAAATATATTATAAAAAAACAGTGAAAATATGTGGCCAAAGTGGGCTTTTGGATGCTCCCTATGTCTAAAATAACTCCATTAACTTCTGTGTGGTTCTCTGATTGTTAAAAGCTCTTCAAACACTTTGTCTCTTTTCCAATTTATCAGTTATCATTTTGATAGTCAGACTCATAACTGTTATTCCAGCTCAAGGATTTTTTTTTCTTATTGGAGATACTGATGGGCCACCTGATCGGTGATTAGATCTGTAATCAGTGCCTTTTAGCTGTGTGAAGGAAAGAGAAACATTAAAATAATAACACACGTTTAGTTAAAGATGACAGTTAATTTGAAAACCCTGTCATTCTCTAGGTAAACTTTCAGAAGTACTTCTAAGGGAGGATCATTTTGTTATCCATTTGTTATGATCTGCTTTTGCAGCAATACTTAAGCCTAAATAGACTGGATTAAGAACAGATTTCCAGCTTTTTAAAAAGTCTTAGCAGTTCACCACAAAGAGAAGCAAAGCTGGAAAGAAAATAATCTGTAGGAGATAAAATATCATTTGCAGCTCTTCTTTTCCATGCTGTCTGTGATTAAACTATATTTAGGTGAAAATAGGGCCTTTTGTATCCATATCCATTGTTTCTCTTTGTGATGCTCCTGCAAGGTCACAGCCTATCATTATGATGACACTCTCTGTTGCCATGGCAATGTGCCTGTATTCCCAGACTGGGCAAGCCAAGCTCGGAATGGGACTGCTGGAGAGGAGCTTGGTTGTGAGAGTGAAATCCCTTATTTAGTCACTGATGGTACTGAAAAATAGCCAATGTAGCAAGAAAAATGACCTCTCAAAAGAAGATGGAATTATCTGCAAGAAGTACATACTTCAGATTTACCTGAACAGAAAAGGCCATCAGTAATGGGTTATTAATGGGAATTTTACACATAGTTAATGCTTTTAAAATGAGAGAAGCAATCCATCTCTTTCTTGGAAACTCATGTTTCATTTCTGAAACTTCCAAATCTTTGATCTGCCTGGACAATAGCACATGTCAGGATGGAAATTCCTTTGAGGACCTCTGCTCTTGTCCCTTCCTGGAGCCCAGAGCAGGAGAACAGAGCCAGGAAAAGCCAGGCTTCCTCAGGCGGTGCCTACATTTCTGCCACACAGGGCTGCTGTTTGCTGGTTCAAATTACCATTTCTGCCGCACAGGGCTGCTGTTTGCTGGTTCAAATTATTTAGGAGCATCAGCTCCACTGGGTGTGAGTCCCTTTGCAAGCAGGGTCTGCAAGAAAGATGATGGCCACTTCCCAGGAGCACTTGGGAGGGGGACATCTCTCAGGAAATGGCAACACTGTGGCCATCTGCACTGATAGGCACTGGGCCTAAAACGTTGTCTTGCTGCTGGAAAAGGACCAGCCGAAGTACATTAATGCCACATGCAGCCTTAGATGTAAGTCATCACACTGGGAGCCAACAAAAGGCTGTTGTTGCAATTTCTCCTTCCTAATCACATACATATAATACATAACCCTTGTTCTCCAGGAGCAGGAACTATAAATACAATAGTCTAAAAAGATTATTGTCGACTAGCACATAATGTTGACTTAAGCCTATGTAATGGCACCTCTGGAGTGATTTTAGAAAACAACAATGAAAACAAAACATAACGACAGATTATGGATAAGAATGACATCTGACGCATGATGCATTTCTTTCTGTACAATGATCTGCAGATGTCTGCTTATAATGTAGGCTAAATACAAATTAGGAACCGCTTAACTGTTTGCTCCTTGTTTTCAGCTACTTGCAATTTGTCAATAATTTACAGGACGAGTAGACAGGGTAAAATCCTCACCCTTACAGAAGTCAGTGTAAGTGTAGCTGTGGAGCCTCACCAGCATCACCTGCATTTTGTTAATTCCTGAAAACACCCTGAGACGTGTTTGAGTAAAACCCTGGGCTCTGCAGAGACATTTCTATCACCCTTGTTGATGTGAGAAGAATGACTGGATTAGTAATAGAAACCCCACAGCACACACCAGTTTTTGACAACTACTCAGCTAGCCTGGGTCACACAGGCAGCACACGGGCTCAGGCAGTATTTCAAATAAATATCTCTTGAAAGCCACGGCTCCTTTCCATTCAGACCCATTAGCCGAAGAGGCTATCGCCTACAAGAGACGGCACCTATGAGCAGTAGCAGCCGGTGACCTGTTATCACCAACAGGGCATGGAAACTGCCTCCGCGGGCAATGCCGGCACTGCAACACACAGCACAGGAAGAAAAGGAAGCAGCTTGCTTTATCGGATGGAAAACTGAGGATAGGATGCTGCCTGCCTTTCTTAAACATGCTTATGTTTATTCGAGGCTATTGAACAGCTACTCCAAGGTCTAGGGTACCAGCATCTGATTGGGATATTTTAAAGCAGAGTGATTGGAAGGAATAATCACAGCACAGAGTTCGCAGAATGGCTAATGTCTTGAAATGAGCTATGCTGGAGAAACTGGGAATAGGGCTATAATAATGTTTTATACTGTACTTATTTTTATGATCTCTGCATAGCATATTGGAAGCAGCTGTGACATTTTTGAGCACAGGGAAAATGTGATGGACCTATTTATTAAAGGGGGTTAAGGGCCCCAGGTGGTCTGGAGATTTAAAGACCAGGAAATACCAGAGACAAATGAGAAAACAGGATGATCTAAGCCATACCAGTTGAAATAGATTTTGATGATAAGGCACAATTATATATCTTACAATCTAAGACAGATATGTCACAGTAGGGACAGCATTACTGAATGGTATTATGGGTGATAATTACATTGCCCTCTTTCCAGAGATTACATGCCCTCTCCACACACATTCACCGATCCTTGCTACACACTGCTAGAAAACCTTCAGTTTTTTAAAAGCACCGAAATACCTGGAATTTTTATATCCCGCAGTTATAAAGCCGTAATAATTCATAGACTTCATGTGAGAGTGTTTCCTTGCCTGGAATCAAACCCTAAGGAGTCACAGCACATTCAGACCAACGCAAAAAACATGGAGCCAAGTTCTGCCTTCACATAATACATGGACATTGTTGCTTAAGACAGAAGATCAGGCTTTCCTCTTTCTATCAATCATATTCCATGGGAAACACACATGAAAGAGAGGGGCTTTGAAAATGTGTTTTCGTCCATTGTGCATCTGTAGCTGATCTTGCTCTGGAAGCCTACGTGTTTTGCCATAGTACTGCACTTTGTCCAGCCTGATAACAGAATGTCATCATTTATACGTACTACTCAGGGAATTGCTTAGCAAGACAATTGCAGATGCCTACAGAGAATTTACAGATAATCTCCACATATCTGCTACACTCTGAGTTGAAACAACTCTGAGTGAAAACTGCTGCGAAATTTAGGCAGTGGAATAAATACAAACCCTATGTATTGTCAATTGATCTCAGAGCTCATTCTGTAGGGCCATGGCATCATGCAGTTTAGTCTCCAATGAACTAAGTCAAGTGTTCTGGGTAAATACCAACAGAAAGGCTAGTATTTGGCCAAACTGAAGGCAGTGGGAAAGCTGCCACCCACTTCAATGAGGCCATGATTTCACCGCAAATATCTTAACTGCCTACACACGCATAATGATGCCAACACAAATCTCAGCCTATACTCTGCCTCACAGGCATGTCTGCTGCCAGCTCTTTGTTTGCAAACAGATTCAGAGCAGAATCACCTACACAAGTTTTCATTAATCGGGTCAACAACAGACCATTATCACTCCCTCATGTACAACAGGTATCAGCGTGAAGTGACATACTCAGAATGTCCAGCCACTTACTCATTTTTGTGCTCTCTGGAAACAGCAATACATGGCTTACAGTTGACAAATAAAGTCTGTCTACAGTAGAGTCTGCTAAAAATAAAGAGTCTCCACTTGACCAGGAAGATTTGAGGGTTTCAGCTCCTAGCCAGGATGGGAAGTGGAGTCCCTGAAATCTATTGCAGAGGAAGAATTCTGGGAAAAACATTAACTACAAAAGCACATAAATGTGTGAATATGGCTGGGCTGCCCCAAAACCACAAACCTGGCAGCTTCAGGGACATCTGCTGCTGGAACTAGCCTGAAACTGTTGTCCCTGGAAGCCTAGGAGGCAGGGTAGCCCATCAGATACGATGCCAACAGAGGAGTCCACCCCAGGCAACTTGCCTTTTGAACACAGGTGTTATTTTGATCAGTGTTTCAATGGAAATTCATGCTTTCACCAAAAATCACCTTTGTTCTGAATAGCTTCAAGAAGAAATCAGTTTTCATACATACAAACACCAAGATATTTCTTTCAGGGAAAAATGGTTCTAGTAGTAATTTCTTCTGAAAGTACTTGTATACTGTATTTGCACCACTGAGAAAGGCAGAATCAATCCCTCTTATAATTACTGTTGTTTAGTAATTGCTTTCTGAGATATTCCTTCCAGACATTATAAACCGGCTGCTCAGCTATTGCAATTTCATACTAGAGCAGTCTGTGCAGGTCCCGGCAAATAGACTGATGTTCTGGATGACCAGAAAGCTTCTTGGTATTCTCTCTATCAAGTCTGCCTTGTTCACAATAGACAAAAATAAATCCTCTGCCCTTTTAGTGCTGGGAACTTGCTATGAGTTTAACCCTCTATCTGTCAGGAAGAATTTTGAGTAAGTGCATCCCGATAATAGTTAGGCAAGATATTTGTACTGAAACACTGCGGGTTTTACAAAGCTGTCTATAAAATTGGACAAGCAAATGAAAGTACAATAAAAATAAATGCATAGTAGTGCAAACAATTTAGATAACAAGCGTGTGTTACACCTCAGCATAGTTCATGGTTCATAGCAGTGTATTTTTAATATAAAACAGGATTCGGTGAGTGTCCCGAATAGTTCTGTGGGCTGGCTTCTGTGAGATGGAAACCTACCCAAACTGAGATTTGCAGGTTTACATAGCAGGGCTTTGTTCTCCCCCATACCCAAATAACTTCATTTACTGCAGGGACACTGCAGAAACAGGCATCCATAGGGTTGGGGGGAGAAGAAATTAGGTTGCCTGTGCAGCATCTGTGTTCTGATTCTAAGTCTGTGGCTGGTAATTCCAGTAACCAAAGACATATTAATACCATTTTATACAAATTAAATGCAATATATACTAATTATATTTTAATAGAGTCTTTAAATGCAGCTATAAGGATTGTGGGAAATATCAGTAGAGAATATTTCTTCTGTTTTGCCAAAAGGAAACCAAACTTGTTCCTATTTAGTTTTACCAGGTCCCTTTTAACCTTATTTACATTTTAACCAGAACTTTACTATTTGTAGTAATGCCAGATGGCCTACTGATCCTAAATACCTCAAATTTATGTAGCAAAATTTACCATTTAAATGAACAGAGGATAGTGTTTAAAAGAAAATGAAACACTATTACCAGTCTGTTACGAAATAGGATAAATGACACTTCTGAAAAGCAAAATGCCCAAACCTAACCCAGCTTTCCATAATCCCCAGTCAGCTAGCGAGCCTTTCCATGAACACGGGCTTGGAATTCGGTGTCTTTCTGCTGGAAGTCAATGAAATTTGGGTGAGGGTTCCTTCCCTCTTGCACCAACAGTACTTAGAGCAGAAAGACATTTTCCTCAGTCACCCACAGATGGGGGCAAATTTGAACAACTGAGACTGTCTCTTTGATCAAATACAAAGAAATCATCTCAATGTCAGCCCTGCTATTGCCTCACTAGGAGCTGATGGGGCTGTTGAATATCACTTTTGGCTGATATTGTGGGAGTAGCTTAGGCTGATGCTATAATTTCATGAACCAAACTGTGGTCTGACAGTCACAGGTTAAGGCCACTACTGCTTGCTAGTTGTTTCAGTTAGTGATCAGCAGCTAATGATGCCAACTTTCACCCTCACAGCAATGATTTCACAGCTCAGGCTGCAGTCCTGGCATACAGAAGAGATAGATACATAAGGTAAAAGAGTTAACCTTTGCATATGAGATGTCCTCAAAGTTGTCCATCCTATAATAAAATTGTTTCCTAATTTTCAGGATATTTTTGACTTTTAAATAATTTCCCAGTTAAACAGATAATAAAAACATGAGTATGATGATGCTGAAACTGAGCCTACTGTCCTGGCTAATAAACTGAAAGTCCAGCCCACAATGAAGATGAAGGGAGCGTCTTTCCAAGGGACTATGTAGACATAATCTGGAAGAGATGTTTCTTTCAGGACTTCCTCTGCTCTCATGAATCACAACAAACCTTGTAAGACTCTTCAAACATATAACAAGCTTAGTATGGACAATCTCCAATCATCCTATTAAGAATAGCTGAGTGTCTATCGGAAAAACAAATAAAGCTTTAACATACCTTAAGGACAGAGATTATGTAAAGTAGATCTTCAATCCCTAGAGAAGGGACGACAAGCAAGAGAAGGTAGTGAAAAGTCTTTTCCCTGAATTCTTCAGTGGGAGCCTAGGCTCAGCAACAAGCAGCACAGAAATAGAAAAAAAGGGCTTTAATTCATTTAATTTACTGCTACAAAACACTCTTTGGATAGCCTACAGCAAGGATTTAAAACCAACCAACAAAACAAACCAACCCACCAAAAAATAAAATATTTTTTTAAACTTTGCTGGCTCTTGAATTTTTTATAAAATTGATATGCTTGAGAACAATGACACATATGTTCACTGAAGTTAGTAAGAACTAAGATGTTACTTAAATATTTCACTTTCATGCTCAGGCTTAAATATATGTGTTATAATCAACCCAGCTAACAACTTAAACAATACTAACAACAATAAAAAAAAGGTCAAAATTGTTGTATGTCAGGCAATGAAAACCTTGTGAAATCCTGGAAATACACCATCTTGCAAACGAGGATGAACACAGCCTAATAGTGGTGAGGGAACAACTATCAGAACTATGTGCTTTTATTAGTTAGATTTAGAGAACTTTTCTTTCCTGAATATAAAAGCACAAGTTCCTCCCATTTTTAGCAATTCAGTGCATTAAAGCTAAGAACAATAATACTACAACCTCTGGCAAGACAAAAAAAGGGAGATTTCCTAATTGTACTGTAGATTTGTGCAGTTCAAACCTATTCCATACATAGTGTCAGCAAAGGGAAAGACTACTGCTACAAGAAATATATTTTACAGAGATCCAAGATTCCATAGCCAAAGTCTAGGGTAGGCAAGGCCAATTACATCGACTACATTAAATGTAGCTTAACATTCAAATGTTTCCCGAGAGATTAGAATGACATGTGGAAGGTTCAGTAATATTATTATGATTTAAAACAATGTATTTGCATTCTGGACATAATGTGTTTGGGATATGGACTGTTGGCAGATGTTAGAGATTGCAGCTGGATGCTGCCACTTCAAAACATTCACATGCTTTGCGCCAGAAAAAATGCAGTTATCTGAAGAGTCTCTTATAGGGTATTGAGAATGTAAGCCATGATTTAGGTTTCCAGGACAACACAACCAAAATACTGTGTATCAATTGCTGAAGAAAATTATAAACATTCCCATTTGCTTAACTTTATTTGCCTTTAAGGGTTAGGCATGTAAACTGGATTAAAACAAAAAGTAACTGAAGGCTACAGGATGGTTTTCTCAAAATATGAAGCAGTATTTTCTGTGAGTTTTTCTGTATTTCAGTGGGGGTATGAGCAGAATGGACCCTTCGCTCAATCATAACAATTTGCATCAGCTATTTACCAATTCAGCTGCAGCCTGCAAATAAACTGTAGCTAAATATCAATCAAATGTTTTCATCTGCTTTGAAATATGTGCCCTGGGTGCATAGTCTCATACTGAATTTATTGGGCAGAAATTGCAGTCCTAATGTCTGTTTATGCCTTCTGATTTACATTTGGAACTAAAGAACCACTCTGTATACCTCTAGAAAATGACAAGTTTATAGCACTAAAATCTTATGCCTCCTTACATATATAAATATCTATGTCCCCAAAACCTTGTGGTAGACAGAAGAAAAACATTGGGTTTTCCTCTGACCTCCAAGGTCTTGGATCGTATTATGTGCTCAACTTCAAATCTATTGGACATAAATAGTTGCACACCTAAACAACTCACAAGGCAGAAAATGTGCACATCAGGGCCAGAAAACATAAAAATACTCAGACTTTAACTTTATGACTGTCATGTTATTGATATCTGTAGAAGATTCATACACACTATAGCTCCTCCTTACAATAACAGTGTATTGTCTTCTTATAATCTGATAATTTATGGTATAATGTCAATAGTCAGTAATGTGGTATCTTTATGTGGAGTTTAACACCTGACAAAACAGCTTCAAAAGCTGCTTTGGATCTAAATCCAATGTAAACAACGTAGGATGCCATTTAATGCTTAGAAACATTTACACCACAAGCATTGACAATGAAGTCCTTTCACTCTCCTTTGGACATTGATTTAAAAAAGCATGCTGATTTTGATGTTCTTGAAAGCGATAGAAATAATATCCAATTTAAGACACTCGTTCAAGATAGTTACTTTGTATTCAACAATTTTTCTTTGGTGAAGGGTGTTCATGATTAACATCATCTTTCGGAACAGCGGTTTGGACTATTAGATTTTGATCATATTTCAGTAGAACTATTTTTTTTTTCCCCCAATTATTCCTTCTGGTTTCCTTGTAACAAATATCTAGAAATCTATTACAAGTAGGTGAAAAATGCAAAATCGTTTGCATCAAAATCTTAATTTCTCTCCACCTTTTCTGTTTATGTACCACAAACCAATAGATTCTGATTGCCATTTCTTATAAATATCTTCCAAATATTTTCCAGACTTTATTTTATTATTGATCTAGAGTTCCTTTGTGAACTGATTATTGCATCTGCTCAAGTCACTGAAATGTAACTTGTACTAATGGGTGAGAGGGGCCGAAGATGGTTCTCTTTGCTGACTGATCAGTTGTCACTTCCAAATAATTTTCTTGATACAAGCAATTATTATGAAATCAAACTTTGTTCGTCGTGATTATTCTGTAGTATTTGCTTTAAATTCCAGTTGTTGCGCTCCTTAAATTGAGGGGCTGAGGAAAGGGATTCCCACAGGAGAAGGATTCAGGCACAGCCAGAGATGATTAATCTAAAAGCCAAGCAAAAGAAATTTCGTTTGGGTCTGATTTTGATACTTCTAAAGCTATTTGGTTGTGGAAGTTGTTCAGCCACTGAAATACCAACCAGTCAGGGAAGTTCACCACCTGTCAGGCTACCATGGAACTGGTGGAAGGCAGCATTGGTTAAAGGAGCTTAATCAACAGAAAAAATAATAACCAGCAGATTTTATTTCTGTAAACACAGACTAGTGCCAACTGGTGACTTCATGTCTATGGAAAAGTTTAAGTATTCTTGTCTAAATTAAGCCTTGGAGATTTTATTTGAAGTGATGTTTTCTAAAACATTTAGTAGGGCAACCGGACTTGTGCCACGGATGGGGTAAGAGAGTCCTGAGCAGAAGCAGAGGGCGCTGACCCTTCCTGAAGCAAGGACAAGGCAAGCTGGCAAGTGATGTCTGCGGCTGAATGCTGAGACCCATCTTTCAGACACCATCAGTACAACTGCTACGCTAGATGAAGCAGCAGAGTTTAAACACCTAATCTCCTTCATAGCTATACCCCCCAGTTTTCTGCTGAGGAAGAGGAAATTGTGCTGGGACACAGATCCAAAACACACGGCCGTTTCCCCAGAGAGGCAGAGTTCAGGCTAGGATTCCTGAGCCTGGAGGGAATTGTGCTCTCCAAGTCACCCCTGCAGAGCGCCTGGCCTCCTGCCCAGGCAGAGGAACGTGGCAGCGGCCAGCTCTCTGCTACGGGCACCAGGCTTCCAGCCCGATGGGCACTCACAGTTTGTGTTCCACGCTTGTTCTGGAGGTCCTGTCTTTCTCTCTCAGTGTGAAGTTACACCTTCACTCCTGCTCAGGAGAAAACTTGCTGTTGCTGGTTTGGTCTTGCATCGCTTTGCTGGATTAATCAGCAGCTTGCTGAACTCACAGTGTCCTGGGTGAGGTGTTTGGGGAACTTCAGCTAAATTGCCTGAATTTCACCCCTCTGCATTGCAATCCTGAGTCCAGGTGTCAGTTCAGATCCACTGACTTTGTTCGATAGCTTATCTAACAGACTGTCCTTGGTGGTGATGTTCTCAGCACCGTGAAACTCCTGCTGCCACTTACATGGAAACCAGAGGTCTGTTGGAAACCTGCCTGGCTCCCTACCTGCCTCCTTCTCATGCTCCGGGCAAGCTCCTCTTGTAGCACCCAGGCTCCACACACTGCTCTGCAGCTCCTCAGGCTTGCAGCTCCCAACCAGCTCACCTGCAGGAGGGCTGCTGGGGAATGACAACCCAATTCCCAGGCAACCCCGCTGCCCAGGGCCCTGCAGTCATGAGCTCTGACAGATGAGTAGAGCCCACCGTGCAGCCCCCTTCACAGCTGAGGACTTAGGACAGCCCATGAATCCCCCTTCCCCTAAGGCACTGCTCCCTTTCGCAGAGAATTCCGAAGTGTTTGGGTTTAGGTTTGGATTGGAAAGGCACCAAAAGGATCAGACTCAAAATCCCCCACAAAAAGAGGATTGTGTTTCTTTGTCCTGTCCAAGATCAACAGCCAGGAGCTGCCTGTGCCGTTTGCTGGTGGATTTGCCCTGGCCGGCAGCTCTGCCGGGAGTAATTTCTGAGGAATAGCCCTAAGAAAGACGGAGCAGATCAGGAAGGCAAAGCTGCCAGAAGTGGAGGTGCGGGGAGCAGGATTTTTTTTTCTTTTAAATAAATTACTCTTCCCAATAAGTTAAAGACATTACTCAAGCAAAACAGCTCCGTATCAGCTACTGAGTCTCCTCCACAGATGCAGCCAGAGTGCAAAATATAAGAATTACAGCCCCTTCCCACGCACCCTCCCCCAGAACATCCTCCCCTAGATTTGAATGCATTCAAACTAGGAATGCAATTCAGGCAAAATATAATTTCTTGGTATCTGTTCCACTCTCAGTAAGAAAGGTTAATCCTCCTCTCCCCCAAGCTATTTTCTTCTCTAAGCTTCTTATCGCTTTCGACACCATCCACAATATGAAGACACAGTTTTCATACATCCATAAAGTTTGCCACTGCCAATGCTCTCAGGAGATTGCATTATTATAGGAATGCAATTTGTTTCCAAATCCTAAAGAAGGAAATACCGAAATAATGTAGAAAAAGATGCTGAACAGTCATAGCTACTGTCCTTGCTTTTAGAAGAATTTTATAGAATACTAAGAGCGGTACATTAAAAGACATCTATACACAAACTTTCTTGGGAGTTGTTCCCACTAGAAGAGAAAATTCCCAGGAGACAGCTATGACTTTACTGCATGCAGAATTAAATGTAAAATTAATTTCTTTTAGTTATTTTTCTCATTACAGTATCTTCTCTTCAGAATCTAAGAAATAAAACTCTCTTAAATTAGTCAGAGCTATTGTTCATACTGTGTGGCAAGGAAGGAAGAAGTGTTTTTTGGTTCTTTTTTAAAGAAACCACAAAATGGAGACTACAAATACCTAGAGCCATGTAAAAAATGCAAGATAGCACATGCCCATCCCTGATAGTCGCAGATTCATTACACAGATACGCACCAACAAAGTGAAAACTCAATTACACAATAGCTTTCCCTGGCACCTAAGGAGTCAGTCTTACCTGCTTTTTATAAATCTTAAGCTCACAGGCAGGTTAATGAGATCTACAGCCTCTTTGTCAGGAGCAATAGGAAAACAGGTAGAGCTACACTCCAGGTTTAATGGTAGAAGAAGCATCACAGTCCTCAACATTCCCATTCAAAACAATGAAAATCAAGGTTTCTATTTTTGCAGTCTGTTTTGTCAATGCAAACAGAATCTGAAAAAATTCTCAGCCATGTTTTTAAAATCAGAATGAAGACACAAACGCTGGTAACCATGCAAACTGAAGCTACTACTGTAACCTGGAAAAGCGAGCTGCTCACAGAATGAATCCAGATTATGACATTTGGAGGCAGATCTGCCAAACCAAAACCCCAGATGGAAATTTCTCCAAGGTTTGTTATGAATCAAAATGTGGATGAGGACCTACATCCTGTTTCCTAGGCCCATATGTATGTCATAGCTTTCATCAATAGGTTATTACATCATCTGTAATTTGCCTTCCTCTCCATGACTTTTCCCCCGAAATGTCTCTAGTCTCCATAAGCGAACCCAACAAGAACTTGCCTCAGATGTATTACACTCAGCTACCACCTCTGTACTCATAAGAAAGGCTCAGAAACAGATCGTTCTTGATGGCACGCACATTTTACGTTGTCAGCATAGCTGGAAGACAAATCTTCTACGCAAAAGAACTTGTGCTGTCACTTAAGGTTCAGCAAAACTTTAATGTTCAAAAGCACTGCCAGCATTTGCTAGGAAAAAACCCCCAACATTTTACCTTTGCAATCTATCCCTGCCACCTGATCCTCAGCTATGATGAATGAAAACATGACCTGTTTAATTTGCTTATCATATGAGACAGAGCAGCTGTCTTACATTTTTAGAACATGTTTATACTAACTAAATTAATCTAAAGCTAATTAAAAGTACTTTGGATTAAAAAAAAAGTTACCACAGAAATTAAAGCTGTCGGAGGTAGTTATTCTGGCAAAGTAAAAGTACATTAACCCTATGAATTACACAAGGATTGGTGTCGTGGTGGGCAATAGCATAAAATACTTGTCCAATAGAACAAATGTTTCTGCAAAAAGAAGGTCAAGGCAGTTTCTCCAAATGATGGTGCTTTTTAGATAACTTTCCAGTTTTACTTCTGCATTAAAATAATTGCCTGACATAGACTGGATCAACATTCAAGGTGGGTTTCATGATAAGGATAGCTTTCAGAATAAATTTTCTTTTCTGCTCAGCAAAACAGCAGACGGGTCAGGTTCCTTCTGAAGCCAGTACAAACAACAAATCAAGCTCCCTGAGTCTGGGAAAATTAATTACCCCCTCTCCAAGGTGGAACAGCTTTCCCTGCACAGACAGCACATCTTTCATACAATTAGAAGGCAATTTTGCTGGGGAAGGGGGACATCAGGGAAGAACCTAGAAATAAGCTTGGAAATGAAGAATAAAGCTAATATTTCTCTCCTCACTGCCAAGGTATCCTGTCCTAACTGTGACCATCCTCCCATAAGGGGCAGAGGCCACACAGCCTGGTGTCCCCACGAGGGATGACGACTGGTCCTGGTGACTGCGAAACCTGGTCCTGGTGACTGCGAAACCTGGTCCTGGTGACTGGCTGCCTCCGTGTTGTTCCACCAGGGAGGTCTGAGGCCCTGGCTGGAGGGAGCTTGTAGGAACCTCCTCCATGTGCAGCTGCTTCTCGCAGCATTTGCTTTACGCAGCGTTTCC
Source organism: Pterocles gutturalis (assembly GCF_000699245.1). Lineage (NCBI taxonomy): Eukaryota > Metazoa > Chordata > Aves > Pterocliformes > Pteroclidae > Pterocles > Pterocles gutturalis. Next base: position 70,143 of record NW_010100870.1, read on the forward strand.
TCAGCTGCAAAAGCCCCAGACTCGGCGGTGGTGGTGGTGGAGAGCCATTTAGCAGCCAGCTTGGCAGCCAGCACCGGCGCGGCCGCTCCCCTTGGAAAGCCCTGCACCCACGGTATGGCTGCACTTGCCAGCTGG
>NW_010100870.1:70391-141899 GCF_000699245.1 Pterocles gutturalis
GGCCCCGCGTCCCGGCCAGAAATTCTTGCCAGCCGCTCCTACCCGTGACTGTAAATTAAAGGTGTGACAGAGGGAGAGCACACGAGGGACCCGAGCCAGAGCTAGACTGAGGAGGAGATGGTGCTGCGGTAGCAGGCAGGCAGGGACGAGGCCGCCAGCCAGCTGCTGTGCAATGGAGGAGTGAAGGGGGACCCCCCAGGGGTGGCAGAGGAGCCTTGTGTGTCATGGGGGACAACCAGCACCTAAAATGGTGCTGGCAATCCTTGCATACAGTGACATGGGTCTGCAGGGAAAGGTTTGGAAATAAAGAGGAAAAAAAAAAAAGAGAAAGACTGCCCCAGTCAGCTGTCAGCTGGTGGTTTCTGACTGAGTGTGTGCCTGATGTAGAGACTTAACAGGACGTGGGAGGTTCCCTCTGCCTACACCAATGATGGTGGCCCTGGACATCCACACCAACCTTGGCATTGCAGGCAGGAGCGACAGCTTCTCAAGGCAAGGACTGAGTGCCGGGGACAAGGGACAGGGAGGAGTTATTCCTGCTCAGAGAAGCTGGAGCCCTGCCATCTCATCACCAAACCTCCTCAATTACGCTTAGACTTCCTCATCTGCTCATCAGGGGATTTTTTTTTTTTTTCTCCTTTTTTCATACAAATCCACAATGTTTCCTTCTCATAAATACATTTCCCTTGCACCTGATCCTGATTTCAGCACAGTACAGGGACAGGAGCCTATGTTATGTCCACAGTGACAGCCTGTTCCACAGCTATCATCTTTAACTAATTTACACTATTATATAATTTTATAAGATTAAGCTACTTGCCTGGCTATCTAAGAAAAGTCATACTTTCTATAACATGGAAAACCCTTTCATTTTCTACTCATACACACAATTTTTTTGCATAAAAGCTTAAAGTCCTGCCCTCATTTATTTTTCAGAGGAACACCTAGTTGAATGTATTTGAAGTGCACTATAGAGTTAGACAGACAGAAACAAACTATAAATGAAAAATAGAAGACACTGTAAATAAATATGGAATATATGTAAATAAATTCAGAAGGCATTTGTACTTCACTGCTCTCAAAAAGGAAAAAACATCTCCCATATCTGAATGACCCCTGGTATTAAATGGCACTGTGTATAATTCAGCTTTTGTACATGAAAACATTGGGCATTTCCCATAGTAAATTAGAATGATTTCTGAGGTCTTAAAACATATGTTAGCATCACAAAGTATTTGTTATCATTTGGTATGGGTTAGCAGGATATTTGCTGTGAATGTTTTCTGAGCTGCACGTTTTATACTTGCAATGTTTTTCTTTCAAATGTTGACTTTTAGCATCTGAAAGAAATTAACATTGCTGCGGTATTACAGTCATTCCCTTATTAATCATTTGGCAACCTTCCCTCTTCCAAAAACTTACTTCCTTCAGATCGTTACAAACAAGACGTAAGAAAAGAGCGCTAAAGAGTTACTTCTAATACTCCAGCTAGCATGTTTTGACTGCATACGTGTAACACAGCAACATGCCCATGCTCATGGCTATCACTCCTTTACAACCTGTGTTAGATTTTGGGTGTCCTTCTACGTACGATTCTCCAATGATACACAATATCATATGGGGATTGACACAAGGGAATAATGAAAGGTTTCCTTATTTCTACTAAGTAATAACAATTCATAAATAATTGAAGTCATTATAAAAAATGCAAAATTATTAGAAGGATTTATGGTTGTATTTAGTAATGACCATTACCATGCGCTTTTCCAGTCTAGGAAAATGAGAAGTGAAGAATCAAACTTGGGTAATTAAAAATGCTGAAAGACTGAGAACTTATGCATAAATTATTTTCTCTACCTAATGTGGTTGGGCTTTGCTTATTTGTTTTTACTAACAGGTAATATAAACCACAGAAATGTCAGACTTGTCAGCCCAGTTTTTCCATTCAGAAGATTTGTTCTGAATTTCTATGTTGACTCATGGAAGGCACACCTCAAAAACTGCAGCAAAGAGTGAAAGCCGCATTGTGAAACCTGGAAGAGACAATGCACTGCAAAAGGAAAGTGTCGAATACAGTATGCTTCCTGCCAGTCTCAAAAGAGTAACATTCCTAATTCCTGGAAATTATTAAGAAACAGAGGTCTAACAGTGACATTTTAAAAAGAAATTCCCCATATTTAGAGTTATTTTTGATGAAAATGTGTTGTGGGGTTTTTTTAATGAAGAAGAAATGTGTTTTGTCCACACCTCAAAATACAGCACATTGCTTGCTATTGCTTTGATAATTTCCATCTTATTCTGTAAACTTTGAATTCTACTTGAGAGAATAATCTCTAAAATTAAAAGCTCAGCTGCAGACCAGTTTGAATTCACTGCTGCTATGAATCCTCAGACATCTGTTCTAACTATATTGAGACTATAGATGGTAATGCAGTTACTTGTTATGAAGTTTTAGGGGAAAAAAAAGTAATTTGACTTCCAGGAATGTTGTTATTTTGCCAGTTTCATTACTAAATGTTAAGTTCATCACTGATCTATCAGTACATAACTAAGACACGCTTCACTGAAACACATTAACTGAAGTAACTAAGCATTGCAGAAATTAAGATCTCTTCAAAAGTGTCAATAATTTTTAAACAATACAATGAAAAAAACCCAAATCTTTATCAATATATTAACCAGCAACTTTCACAAGGTTCTGCAGCTGAATTCAGTTTTCAATGGCAGAGCAGATTCACCGTGAAGTGTTCATATCTTAATATGGCCCTACTTTACTACAGCTCAGTTTGGAATTGAGCCACTGAAAAGATTTTTTCACCTTCTTAAACTCTGTCTCAAGACAGCTGGAATTACATCACATTAACACCTTCAAGAGCACAGGTCAAAAATGCTCTTTTTGTCTTGGGAACCTGCTAGACATGAAGTCTAATCTAAAATCTCCTGATGGAGATTTCAGTTCTTCATTGAAGCCTGGATCACGTTCAGGCCTATCTGAGCAGATGTGGGTGGACTCACCGACGGTCTCAGAAGTGAGACAACTAATGGCCCTGTTGGCTCAGTGCTGCTCAGTTTTTCACTTGACAAAGTGCATGTATAGCTAGAGGAGCACTTCCAAAAAGGAGAAAGCAGATTTAATTCTGACAGATCAGTAAAATACAATGTTTTCAGATGATTGAGGGGCAGGATGAGTTTCTCCAGACTGATAAACTACTTCAGACCTGTATCTTCCCAAACTTCTGTCTATCAACTTCAAATACCACATCTGGGTTATAAGAAGTACAATATAAGTAGGTTATGTGCATTGATTGGATTATCACTCCCTGGTGTTACTGTTTATGTGCAAGGGGTCTGCTAGTCCTCATAAGTAGAGAAGCAGAATTATTGGCTAATTTATTACATATAAATTGTCTGAAATGTGTGTGCTGTTTCCGTATCAGAAAATAATTTCAGGCTGCTCAGAGGAGAGAAAATCTGTTTGTTATTCATAAACCCTTGCTGAATAGCATAGGAAAATATTTTTTCAGTGCATAGCCAGTTCCCAAGCTGTTTGCTGCAATTATTCTCCCTTCACGCCACATGGACACTTTGGTTATGCAGTATTTTTGTGCTTCCTGGCTGAACACATAATAATTGCTCACAAATGGTAAATGGTGATAAATCGTATCAATTATTTTTCTTCCAAAAAAATAATGATGTAAGCATTCTTCACTAAAGAGTGGGCATGTGATGGAGCTGAACCAATCTTCAGGCTGAGATGAGGGTTCAGGAATACTGTTTTTAAGATAGTTCATCAATTCTAAGTTGTTAACTGTATTTACACTGCAAGACAGAAAATATAGCAGAGGAAAGGGTGGCAGGTAATGCCAACTCATCCAGCTATTTTTCCTTCCCTATTAGTAATTTCCCCTGTCCCAAGCTATTTTAAAGCCGTCTCATTATAACAGGAGCTTCCGATTTCTTCAAATAATTTGAGGTTAGATTGACAGTATCTCTGTTTTCTGTTTGGTCAGTAGACACAGAAAGAGCTGTTCTGTGTCTCTGATGCTTACCTCCCCACCAAGAGCATGGGGAGAGAGTCTGTGCCTCCTGACACTGCCTTTTCAAGGTATTCTTTCCTCTACTACTGGTGACAATGCACAAAATGAAACTTGGCCCTCATAAAGATGTCTTAAAATGGCTCACACTGGTGAAAGCGGACCTGTATCACCTTCGTGCCAAGCCAGATTTGTGTCATTACAGCTCCTTCCATCAGGATAATGCTAGATTACCTGGGTCCAGATGGCTTCACTATTTCATCACTTGGTGGCTCTCCCTTCCTCACTCTGTCCCGTGTTGTTTTAGCTCCCACATGTGTTGTTTTAGCTCCCACATGGAAAGATGTAGATGTGTCAGGCAGAAGAACCTACAAAGAGATCTACCCTTAACCCTGCTCCAGATGGTCAGAGCCAACCAGGGCATGTACCTCCCTGGGATCAGCCCTTGCTCTTGGGAAAGCCCATACGTATACCATGCATTTCCTTTCCCCCTCTCCTCCCTTGTTACCTAAACTGGATTTACAGCTGGTTTGAACATGCAGTCATTGTAAATCATTGATTACAAACATTTTCCTGACATTTAGCATTTGCCCTTCCCAGGGGGATCACGGAGCCAAAAATGCCTTCAAGAAAACAAATGTGAGAATTATCTGTTTTATTTCCACCCTTCTGCAGAGCACAACCACCTCTCTAAGAAGCAAACACCTCTCTGAAATCACAGACACTTGAGAAGCACTAGGCTGCCGGGCTCAAACAAAAGCAGGCAGGCCTTTAATTTCTTCTCCCTGGAAGCAGAAGTGCTGAGAGAGGGAAACAGTGGGCCGCAGAGCCATGTGCATGAGACAGGCCGAGGAGTTTTAGCTGGAGCAATATTACTACCATTGCATGGTTTCCTTTCATTAGATCTTGCTGGCTATCGAGGAAAGCTGACAAGTGGATACAGAGCTTGAGGGGCACCAAAAATACGGCAGCTTTCACAGTTACCTCATAGTTTGTCACAGGAGGAGATTGGGATAAGCAATGGCATTCCTAGAAGATGGATGGGAGTCTTAAAATTGACTGCTGCAATGTACAAAGAGGAGCTCAAGAGTTCAGCATAGACATGATGTGACGAGACAGAGAAAGCACGCTCAGAGCAGTGGTGGGAGTTGGAGGAGAGTTCAAGATTAAACTTTTGCCAAAGTAGCAATTAATATACCATCATTAATTTTCCTCTAAGCACAGCGGTGTCATTTGTTGAGTTGTTTGTATTTTATTAATCCTGAGCCACCCTCACCTGTCTCTTGAGTGAGATGCTGTCCTAGAAGTTAAGTGCGGTATTTGTAATCGCAGTGAACGAGGGCCTGTGAGACTGCACAGGCACCGTGACCTCCCACAGACGGTGCAAATCACCTCCCATTCACCATCCCAGCTTCTCCCTCTGAAAAAATGCGGATAAAATCTCTGACCTCTTTCTCAGGCACATTTCAACCCACTGCCAAAAAAGTTGCCTATTACTCGCAGGATAATCTGGAGCCTTGCCTTCTTTCTGATTTTTTTGAAGAGGTTCCCCTTTCCCTGAAGTATGTAACCCTTCAGCTGCCTTAAGCTATTTGGACCTTTTCCTTTCCTTATTGAATCTGCCATAAAACTCAGCACAGCTACAAGGTGCTCTTGGAAAGCTGATGAGTCACTTGGTACACCTAACTCTATGAGGCATCTGCCAAGTGGTACATCTTAAAAATTAACACGAATTATAGAGAAATAAATAAATAAACAAACAAATAACATTTTAGACCTCCTTTAGGATCCCAACAAACCTTGGAAAACAGGTTCATATCTCTTCTGATTGCTTTAGGCAGACAACTGTGGGACTTTCTGTGACAAAGTGATCAGGGTCATTGTTAGAGTAAAACTAGGAATTTTCATATGAAAAATTGTGTTTAGTTTCTGCTCTGCATGTGCATGTGGGAGGTTATTTACAACTTTCAAGGCACACTGCTTGGCTGTGTTGTATTTTGAGATTGCTTAGTCCAGGCACTATGCTGCTGTTACCCCTGCCCTCTATAGCTTCTGATAGCAGCAAAAGAAACATAAATTCACACTTCTCAGCACACATGCTCAGTGATTAAATAGTCTGCTTAGGTTTTCCAGCATGTATTTTTGCACTTTAATGCAAAAAAAAGAAAAAAAAAAAAGCTGAGGTTTCCAAACCCAGTTATTTAATGATCCTTGTTATCAGATGAAAACATTTAATGTGAGCCTATATCCTTTCATAAATAAGAGAGTTTCTCACTTTCTAAAGTTTCTCACCTTGCGACCTCAGAAAAATATTCAGTTTCTCTGACAGGAACCCTAAGTCATAACAGCATATTTCCACAGAATAACACAGCTCTTACTACCATACTCTCTCAATATTTCCTGGCTAGTACGGATTAAGAAACAGTGAAACAAAACTATTTTTACAGGTTTGGTTGTCTGGCACAACTCGCTATTTACTTAAGCTGACAATTTATGGGAAAACAGTCTCTCTCTTGCACCACCTCAAACAGCGTTACTCCCACCATCCCACATAAAAATATATGCATTTTTAGGGCAAGAGAACGGTGCTAGTTTAAATTAGAAACACAAGTTGATACCTATATCATTCAGCCCCTTGAGCTATTGGAAATTCAGCAATTATCTGAAGGAAGAACGTCAGCCTTTCAACTTGATCTGATCACCCACAGTTTTGCTGTCCTGGGAACTCCAGAAACCCTGTGCTACCTCAGGAAGACATCACTACCTGGGGAAGAAAATGCCAGCCTCTTGTGAACTCTTTCCAAAGCTGAGCTGCTTCCAAAGCTGGGTGAGAAGCATGAATGGAGAGGGATGAAAGCTCTCTGGGTCTTTCCATCCCACTCCGAGTTCTGGAGGGGCCGGCTGGTTTTATATTTGTTTTGTTTCTGCAGGAACAGACTGCAATATCCATGGAAATGACATTAGAACACCAGGAAACCCTACCAAATATGACTGTTGCGGCTTACTCTGAAAAAAGCAGATGTTTATTAAAATGTCAGCCAAATGACTTATGTGTCACTGACTCTGAGGACAGCACAGCAGTCCTGCAATATTTAAAAAGTAATAACAATGAGAAACAGTCACTCATTGCTATTGAATGATGACTGGGATCCTTACCAGAATGGCCATTTTTGTTCAAGTCTGAACAGTGGGGAGATGGCTGGCATCTCAGTAGCTCAAGACTCTTATTTATGTCCAGTATTTAGATCCATAGGCCAAACTGGTTATTTGGACGGGACTGAAACTAATACAGGCTGCTTTATTGTTCTGACATTTCTATTTCTGCAATGGATTGCATTAAAGGTTATTGACCTGTTTAGGGCTGAGTAAGCCCACAAAAAATGTGCTCTTGGAGACTTCAGTACTAAATGCTGTAACATTTCTTCACGTTAGTAACATTTCTCAGATAATTCCAATTGCTGGTTGCTTTTGCAGCTTCATATGGAGAGAGAAAGAGATTTACATTTACAACTCAATTCCCAGCATGCTTTACAATATATGCACCATCTCTATTACTTATTCTGCATCCTCATTCTCTCCCTCAACTCCATCAGATGAATACTGTTTGATCAATCACAGCTTTGCAGCCCAGATCCATAAATTTCAGCCACCCTGGCTTCATCTAAATGTCACGAAAGAGCTGAGAGTGCTTTCTGAACCGTGAAGAATCAACATTTAAGCCATAGCCTGGTGTGATGATGAATTTAGTAAATAAGACTAAACTAGAGTACACTAGTAAATTCAGTCCCCTGATTTCAAGAGCTGCAAGTACTTGACTTCATGAATCCTCTTTTGTGGATGAAGTGTGCATATATGGTCTGGAGGACAAATGGGAAGAGGATAAACAGGAAGAGGACAAGCAGAAGTAGCTTTCTCTCTGATAATAAGTGAATAGCAGCAGCATCTAGGGAGCCCACCTGCCACAACCTGCTGCTGGAGGAGAGTGCCTCATCAGAAATATTATATTGCTTACAAAATGTTTTAAACTTCATAGATTTGAACTGAAGCAATTGGATTCCCAACAGCATATTGGCTGTTAATTCAGATGACTTCTCTGAATGTTTCTCATGTTTCATATGAAAACATTCATAATGATGCAAGTTCCACCTGTAAATTGTCTGGAAATCAATACTCCCATTGAGTAAGTTAATGCCCCTATTATTAACTAAAACAACAGTATTACAATCTCAAAATGTTATTGAGAGATTCCTAAACAGTGCATAGAGTGCTCCATTAATCTTTCCCCGGACACAGCAATTTGGAAGGTCAGTAAATTAAGTGAGATTTTTCACGGGCAATGAAGTTTACAGTTGGGTACCTTACTCTCATGCCTCAATGATTTGGATTTGGTTAGAAATCCCAATAAACAAGAATACAACAAATACTGGTTTATACTTGAAACAAATAAGCAGTTACTGAAAGGTAAATATACCCAGATGCATTTATCAGTCATTCATTTGAGTATTCAAGTGCACATAACTGATTTGCTTTAAGTTACATTTCTGACTTTCGCCAGGAATCACACTGGCAAGCTGAGGAATTTTAGTAGTTTTGGAATGGACATGGGAGATTGCGTTTGGTCATGTTGAACATCCAAACTGGTATACAAAATTGTGGTTATTTTGCTTTTGTAGTCTTATCAATCAGTGTCTAAAAACAGGAGAAAACCCCACTGAACATCTGTAACAGCATACGGAAAACAAGGTATGCCTCTGGATAAAGGCACTGAGGCATTTGCAGTATAGTTAGTTGATACCGTGAACTCCAAAGTGGTCAATGCATTTGCACATGTGATTCAATAGGATTAATTCCAACTCATTCACCCCTTTCTGGTAACAAACTCTTCATACCTAAATGACTGACAACTGCATTGTCACCAGAATTACACAACACAAAGAATTAAAATTTCTATTTTACTATATTTGTATGGATTAAAATAATTTTTATGAGATATTCACATCTGCTGAGCTTGTCTCCAAAGCTCAGGCTGATTATCAAAATTATTAACCAGAGTCTTCACAAGCAAAAAAAAATTAACACTCTTTTTCACCACATACTATCAGAAATGAAATTGTCAGAACATTCTCCTTCTTTTCCTTCTCCTCCACCCAATGAAATGGAAAGCTTTATTCTCAAGGCTTTTTCAGTTCACTTAGAAACAGCACAAATCCCAAAGGAAAGGCTGAGTTCTTGATGGCTTTTTAGACAAAGATCTCCATTTTGCAATTGGTTATAGTCACATAGACACCCAATTATGTGACTACCTTTGACACCCAACATTCGGTGCTAAAAAATCCACACACAGGAGGAAAATCCAACTCCACAAATCTGTGTGTTTCAGATACATTAAAAAACATTGTCTTTATCTTAGTTATCCTGATCTCAAAGAATTTAAACAAGTCATAAGTAAGCAGAGGAAAAAGACACTAAAACAGGGTTTACACTGAATTTTGAGAGTCTGACAAGTGTAACAAATAAAAAGTGGCTAGATCCCTATACTTACAAATAATCATGAGTGCAACTATTATGGTATGAATGGCTTTTCCTTGGGTAGATGTTTGGTTGCTTTAAGATGCCAAATAGGTGTCATAAAGACAAGCAGCAAGTATAGTTCACAGGAAGACCTGCAATTCACATTTCTATCTGGAAGAAATCTTAGTTAATGAGAAGTTCTTGATTACTTTTTATCTACAACCATTTGGAAATCTCAGGCTCTCTCCAGAATCAAACACCAAGGCAAAAGCCTGTGATTCCTGCCATCAATCCCAAACTATCCCTAACTCTTAGGCCAGTGACTGGGTGTTTTCTGCTTGGGCTGTACCAGGGAAGGTGTTCTGCTTTGTGTAGTCAATGGAAGCAAGGGCTGGGAGATGGCATCAAGCCAGTATCCTAAAAAAAAAAAGGGCTAAAACAACTAATCTCTTTATTTTACACCTGTTATAAAGAGAACAGCTTCACCAGGATAAATCAGGAGAGTGGGGTACAAGAATGAGTATCATATTTCTTAGGAAATGGGCTCATTTCCAATAACCAGGGAGAAATTTAGCCAGGATCTGCCACAGCCCTAGTGAGCACCCTGTTGAACAGGGGGCACCTCCCTCCTAGTATTTTGATGTGGATATTGAGAAAGACCATCTCAGTTGCAGTGATTAACTCCAGAGAAGGATTCACAGTTGTAATTTAATTTGAAGGTTAAATGCTTCCAGGCTGGAGCCTGGAATTAAGTTTCCAGCTCTCTTTCAAAGATGGACTGCAAGAAAACACTTTCCTTTTGGCCTTTACTGCTACTAAAGAGACTCCCAGCTTAACGCACAGTCTTCTATGGATTTACCTATCAGACATCTAACTCTTGACATGCATTATAGGCCCTACATAGGAACCTACCTAGTCCAGGAGGGTGTTCCTGCTGCTAATGCAAGGTGTGTTGCATCCCTGAGCCTACAACCTGACTTATGAACCATGTGAAGTTAATGACTTTTCTTTGTGTGAGTTGAACCCATTTAGGTCGAAGTTTCTAAGTAAAACAACTGCCTCCAGCAACTTCACTGCTGTGCAAATCTGGGCTCACAGTGTGATTGCTCAAAGCTGCTGTGTTTTATTTGAGTCACTAAGCTCCTAATATTCTTCATGGGAATCAAGGCACTATTCCTGTAATGTGTTGTTTTCCTCTGAAAAAAAAGTCAGCATGAGCTCCCTCAATAATCAATAGAAACTTTTCAAGTAGGACGGACAACACCTACTCAGCTAATCTTCTTTTAATCTCTGCTCAGGGAACAGAACTACTGCTCTCTCTTGTCTCTCTTTTCCCTGAATTAGGCACATCAGATTCACTCCTAAACTCCTTCATCAGCCTTAGAATATGGATGAGTAAAACCTAAACATACATTTTATTTAAACCCATTTAAATATGCAAGAGCTTATCCATAGTAAATCTTTCTGTGGAAAAGTGAATTTTAATCATCCTTATTATTTTGTGTGATTTAAAAGCTAAGAAAAATAGGCCAAAAAGTCTACTTCTAAAAAAGAGGAGTACTTATTTATTCAAGTCTCCACTTAAGTCTCATACCTAAAGTGAAATTGCATTAGTTTTAACATAAAATTACACCTATGAAGCCTACATTTAAAAGAGAGTTTATGGTGTTTCATTTGAAATTTGCTATAAAGATCAGCAGCAATGTTTTGGTTTTTTTTTCCCAGATTTTAAAAACCACTCGTAAATATACTTCCTTTCTAAAAGCTATGGTTTGGTAAGGAGGTACACGATAATGTCACTGGAGGAGAGATGTAAAGTTGCCCGGGTTCAGCAATTTTTCACTTCAGTGATACATTTTGATTCATTTTAAATTCATCCTGACATCAAATATCCAACATCTGCAAATATTTCTTTGGAGGGGAAACCTACAGCTCAATATTTTTATAAATAGTCAATCTTAAGAACAACATATTTTAATAAAATATTCCCTTATAAATAAGAGTTACAAATTAGGGAAAACTCCCAAACCATCGATGTACTTTCCATTATAGTAATTTGATCTGTGCATTTTAATTTGATTTGGAAAAAACTTTTCATGCTTCAAATAATGCAAAGAAGATTTTTCAGACCATTCCCTGGCCTTTAAGATCGCTAAATGTTGCACAATGCCCTTATAACTGTTATGTGCAACATGACACCAGCAAAAACAATAGCTGTATTTATGAAATATATTATTGTAGTTTCCAGCTCACAATTCAGAGACTTCATGGCTGGAATCTAAATTATGTACCAGCATGCATTCAGTTGTTAATAATCCACAGTTTGAAACACAAGCCTGTTTTTAGTATGATATATTCTTCTTTGTGAACTGGTGAACTATTTTTGTAGATACAAGTTATCCTAATAATTTATCAATTCACCCATTTCCTTTGGCAAATGAGCAGTGATAAACTCCTCAGTCTTAGGCCTTGTCTTAGAGCTTATAAAGGTTACTTCAGGTAAGTTTTTAACAGTACGTGTGTATACTGGTCTCAGAATTTCTTCTTTTCGCCTCTGTCTGACAATCAATCTCTCAGCAATGTGTTGTCTTCCAGAATTTCCTGACACATACTAGAAAATGATTCTCAGCCTGTCTTACAGGCTGCAGCATTTCATTCACTCGCACACAGATTGCGCCAGTTTTCTTTCTTTAGAGATACAATTACACCACTCAGTAAGCCATCGTTTCTCTGGTGAATGACAGCTTTCTGGCATAAGCTAGTACTATTCAGAAAGAGACACTTGCTCACTTAAAGTGGTGCTGAGTGAACTCCACAGCATGGGCTGGGCAAAGAGATCTCACAGGAATGAGAGGATGATTATGAAGCCCCATCTCCAAGAAATCCTTCATCAGGTCAAGGTCTTACAGAAATACCATAGAATAATTTATTCTGGAAGGGTCCTCTGGAAGGCATCTGGTCAACCCTTCCTCTCTCATGTCCACGCAACCAAGAAACCCAAGCCCAGGAGTATGCCTTGGTGCTGCTGCCAGAGGTGATCTCCTTTGAAACACTCCCTCGTGAAATTTGCTTCTTAGGTGAGATACCTCAGGAAGAGTAGCTTGAGAATTCAGCTGCATTGAAGCAGCTGAAGCTTCCACTTCAGAAGAGAAAAGCAAGAACTGATGTAAAAAATAAGCCTGTTATCTTATCCCTCTGCTGTCAATATACCAAGGCACCATGTGTCTTCTCTGCCAGTAAGGCCACCAAGTTCTGGAGGCCTCTGACCTGTTCTAAGACCCCAGACCCTTCCTCTGTGGGAACCATCAAAACGAAGTTGCTCCTTCCAACCCCATAATCATGCACAGCTTAGCAAATGTGAGGATGCTGATTTCTCAAGTCTGCAAAGCCATTTCAGTAGTAGCATCAACATACTTTGATGCCACTTGAAGACCGTCATTACACTCTTCACTACAAGGCGAACTATCTAAGAAAAAGCCACTAAGTACTGCTGCCTCTCAGATCTACCACACCAGTGGTTCACATCAAGAAAACCAAATTCCCTGAGCATTGCTAATGAATGCTTTCTTTTTCCATCTCTTATTATTATGGTAGAAGTCTCTTCAAGAAAACCTCAAGCTTGGTCAAATGCAAACTTAATTGGATATGCCCTGCTCAAAGATTTCTATTTTTGTCTAATTAGAATGGGCAAAAGACAGATTATTTTCAGAGTCAAATGGCTTTATGGTCTACAATGTTTTTCTTTTATTTCTCAAAATCATATGTGTCTATTTTAAGCTCTTATCCCTAAAATATTCTATCCTGGAATCTGACAGAAGCTTCCTGAAGAAAATACATGAATGGTAAGTTGAGAAATTAGGTCATTTATAATCAACGATTCAAAGCAAGACACTGGAGACAGCTGAAACAATAGGAGAAGTACTGAGGAGAAGGGCAGGAAAGGGTATTCCTGCTCAGATTTCAATGGAGAAACACGACAATACTTCTACATTCAAGATGGGTGTCTCCATAAAAAGTTGGAGTGCAGAAAATCTAGCTCCAGTGTTAATGAAAGCTTCATCCCACTGTATGTAAATTAACTTCAAACAACAAACAGATGCTGTCTTGGAGTTTCTTGAGGTTTCATCAGCCTGTTGTAATTTAAGAATCTGATATGCTGTCTGCTCCTTCAGTTTGTGGATATTTGCCATTTTTCATCCAGGTAGGGCAGAAATGCACAGTGAATGTATTTTTCTTTTTTCTCTCAACTGGACTATAATTTTAAAAGGAAGTGGGTGTACTGTGAAGAAAGGAATTCAAGCCTGAGATTAATATGTAATGGGATGTAAAGAATAAATTTTAAAATGGTTTATCCCAAAGAAGAAAAGATAAAGAGTCTATGTGGCTTTTTTTAAGGAGTCATATCTCCTGCAGAGCAGCAAAGATACTGATAGGCTTGGTAGTTTCTCTTTTTACATTGGATAACTAAATTTAAAACAGAAATATTTGCACAAAACACACCTTCAACTTTTTTACAGAAACATTAGAAACCGTTCATAGTTCTGACAGAACCACTGCCAGGCCAGACTGAGCGGTGCAGAGCCACCTGCAGAGGAGGAGCGACAGCCATCCCCACGGCAAGCAGCTCTAAAGGGGGAACAACATAGAGTCCTTTGTCCCCAGAGGCCAGCCCCATCCTGCTGAGGAACACCAAACACGCTTTCTTTCCAGTGCTCCTTGTGCAGTTGATTTGTTATCGCCCTTACCTACAAGCAGTCATTTGTATTTGCGCAGGCAGCTACGGCTCCATATGGCCAGTGGTCCCTTGAGAGGACGGACTCATATGCCCAACTGCTGATGGCATGAGAGGGCACAGGAAGGACCCTGAGAAGTGTGGCCTAGAGGAATATTATCACTCTATCCAGACCTCATGTTCCTGCTGGTGCCAGGACCTGAGCACAAGATGCTGTGTTTCCCCTGAAAAGCATCACAATGTTTCAAACACCAAAAGCAAAGGCTGCACCTTTCTTTTTTAACTCAAGCTCATGTTGTGCCTCTAGCTGCTGCAGGAGCAACAAAGGATGAGGGACGGTGAGGGATCTGGGGCCAGGCTTTTGCCTTCCTCTGGTAAACTAATCGATACTTTGATACAGCTGACACCTCTTCAGATCTGATTTTAAGTTACTCACTTATACAGTGAGCTAATTTAATAGATATTAATGCAGGAGAAAATGTACTAACTAATTTTTTATTTTGTGAAGCCCTTGGCCTCTGAGAAGCATTTTTGGTTTTGACTATTGATTCTGAGAAAATAAAAAGAGTAATAAAAATATTGGTCATGTTTAATGAACCCAAAATTATTTTAAGCCAGAAAAAGCATAAACTTGAGACACTGTTAAGAAAAATACTATCCTCATCTGCCTCATAATGCCTAGTTTTCCTTTAAAATATTTTGGGTGAAATTCTGTACTATCACACCCAGAGTGAGCCTGGAAAAGCACCAGAAATTCTTAAATGCCTGTAATAAAATGTGACAGTATTCTTGGATGGGAAATATTAGACAGATGGAAGGAATCCTACTAATGCCCAACAATGCATCAAGCAATGCAATTACATGCTGTAGCCAGGATCCAGTTACTGACGCTTTGCAAGGCAAAAAGGTATATGGAATCAACTATTTTTACAGCAGTCATAAAATCGCACCCTTCTTCATAATCCTGCACCTTTAAGATTCTCTGTGCATTACAGCAAGCAAAAATTCTAGGTACTAGCAAAGAAAAATCAGAAATTACAACAGGACAGTCTGTTTTAAACCCACAGCACAACAGAGAGTGTTGTACTGGTGTGGTACGCTATTTACGGAAATCTACTGACCTAACGCAGCAAACTCTCTTTACCAACCGAGAAACAAGTTCTTCAAAGTTTAGGGTTAATACAATTAACCAATCGCAAAAACTAGAGGCAGTCTTTTCCTGGTAAATGAGCATAATACCAGCAGAAACCCCACAGTTATCACCATAAACATGTATCACTCAGTGCTGCCAGGCTGGTGCATCCCTTGGTTGGCAGGAAAGTGCTGCTGCCCCAGGTCTGCCACGCTGCCCATGCTGGCACAGGCTTCCCCAGGGAATAAGCTCAGCTGCTTTCTTACATCTGTGTACTGCATAGACCTAAACCCACAGACATACGTACATATCATCTATACTCGGGCACTGCTAGCAGAGACCACGTGGGGCTTGCTGACACATGGCAATCCCAAACCGAGTCAGACATTGAGAGAGAGAATATTTGTCAGGAATAATACTTGATGCACACAGCCAGGAAGATTGGAACCAGATTCAGAGCTCATGTGCTAGAAAAATAACTGTGAGTATGGAAAAAAATACTCTTACAGGCTACATCTCTGACTCCAGATTACAGATATGGATTTGGTGTGCACAAACCTCCAACGCTGTGATTGCTCAGTTGTGAAAGTGAACTCCATAGATGGCATTTTAACTAGTTGTACCTCCATATGCAAATATAAGCTTACTACATCTGCATCTATTTTGCAAAGTGCATTGAATTATAATTATTCTAGCTTTTCTGTCTTTTTTATATATCACATTTATATATAAATAACTTTAAAATATTATTTTCTCTTGCAGTTCTCTTTTGCTTGCCCTTTTAATTACATTAATTCAATTAGCAAAAGATCTCCTTTAGATACATGGAAGCCAAGGAAGAGATTAGAAGCTAAGGCTCAATACTCTTTATTGCACATAGTAGCATTATTTTCTGGAAGATTTCACATTCTTGTCTTAATACTTTTTCCATTAATTTAAATCTCACAAGAGCTAAGTTATAAACTGGTACTTGCCAGAGTCACTAGGTATCTGAAGTATATAATGATTCATTACATAATTGTAACGAATCATTATATACTGAATATATTATTAACTTTTTAAAATGATTGTAGCCTTCTTAGACTTCAGTACGCTGCTGCTCTAATTCAGTTCACAGTGATATAAACCACACTGTCTAATGACTGTTGCTAAAGAGGTCACAGAACTTGCTCAGGGAGTTTTTCTTGGCCATGTTAATGAAAAATGCAAGTTCAGAGGTGAACAAGAGTCATTCCAAACTTTATTGTTTTAAATGTATTCTGGTTGGCATTGCCTTCCAGCCTATTTACACAACAGTTTTCCTGATTCATGTTTTGCCTTCCTGTATTGCTAGAGTCCTTGTTTTGAGCAAGTTAAAAGATACAGTTCATGTATCGTTCGTTTTATATGCTGGGATGCAGAAAAGAAATATCTGGATCCTTCAGGTTTCTCCTTGCACTGAACTCTAGCAATATTTTTATTAAATAATTTTCTAATGGAATCCATGCAGCATTTGTTCTCTTTTAAGAGAAAGGAAGATGTCAGCTAATTGTATGCTTCATACCAGGATGGAAGTGATTAGATAATTATATATTTTCAGCAGCAGAATCTTCTAGGGGAATTGTTTCTGTGGGGGTACTTTATCTGTTGTCTCTTTATTTTCAGAGATTTTGCTTAGTAGAAATATATCCTTGGGCTTTTTTTTAACAATCTGACTGAATATTGCTACTGGAAAGTTGTGTTCCATGCATACCAAGGAGAAATTAAATAGAAACAAAAACACTTGAAAAAAATTTATAGAAAAAGATTCCATATGATGATAAACCAGTAGCACTTTCGTATATATAGTACAAAGCACACTCTGTAGTAATGCAAATGCCAAACAGAGCAATTTCTATGATCCTTCAGGCATATTCATCACAGATTTTTTTGGACCTAGAATTAGCTTGGATAGTAACAAAATCAGAGGTTTTAAGTCGATTTCCTTTGCAGAGATTAAAGCAAAAAGATTAAATGAATAGCAAACATTGCTGAAATTGGAGTTTGGATATCAACACTGTCATTCTTGCAAACTTTTCCACTGCTATAAATCTTCCCACATTATGCTCAAAGATTTTTTTTTCCCAGTGGCTTGATGAAAGGTAGCAGTACTTTACAGATATTACAAGTTGTGTAAAATAATTGCTAGCCTTGGGAATTCTCCTCTCTTTGAACGACATTTAAAATCTATGAAATTTAATTAAAAATACATATATCATAATTGCTGTGCCTAATTTTCCTCATCACTTTACTTTCACATCTAAACCATCTCATTTTCTATTTTTCCTACACAATGGCGCACAGATGGCTGGCATGAACTATTATGTCTATGTCAAAAGTAGCCGGTGCAATGTCAAAGCTTTTTTCCTTTGCTAAACCAAGTCACAAGCAATTTATCGCAATACAACTGGGAATTAATAATCCCTAGCACAGCACACTGTAAGCATTAAGCTACTGACTAGAGATCTCTTCAGAACATTCAACCTGCATAATTCTGAAGATAGCTGAAGCTTGAAGGCTTTAAACCTGTTTCCTAGCAGACCAGAAATCCCTCTTGAAGCTTATTTATGAATGCTTTTTTCATCTGGTACTCGTAACAATGTAGATCACTTTTTAGAATCCTACAAATAAAAAATGTTTTCCAAAAAAATGTGTGTTTTTGCACAATTATATAACTCCATTACAAGGATGAGCACGTTTTGGAGAAAGCATGTGATATGAACTGTTTCTTCTCCATCTAAGGACTACTGTATGCACAGAAGCAAAAGTAAATAAATAGAGATTGTAATGTTGCTGAGAAGCATAGATGAAACAAATCTGAATGTTTTGCCTGGATACCAGATTCCACACATCTCACATCTTCCCTTGTTCTACACCCAGAAACCTTCCTAGTAATACTCAATGTAATCCATCTTATTAGATTGCTGTGAAATCTCTTACTGTGTATCAAAATCCCTGATAATCCTCACTGATGTAACAAATCCATGGATGCAAAATAGATGGAGATCACACTGATACCCTTTCCTTCCCATCGACCTTCTGAGAACTTGGTCATTTGCCCTTACCTTAGCGCCCAGGTACAATGACTTTGGAAGCACCGTCACAGCTGTAGGGCAGCAATGCCCCTGAGCTTCATCGTTTCTGTGCTTTACATCCTTGCACCTCTGGCAGGTGAGGGGAGGGAGTCTGGGCTGGGACATGGGAGGCCTGGTGTCTGCTCCTGGGCAGCCTTGGGTATCTCACCCCCTCCTCTGCACTTTGATTTTCCTCTCTGTAAAACAAGAAACACAATAGTGACCTCCTCTGTGGTTTGTGTTCAAACCCATGAATCCAGTTAATAGTACTTTCAGAACCTCTTTAAAGCTGAAACTGTTTCCTCATTTAGTTCATTTTAAAAGACTTTCTAAATATAAAAGAATCTTTCACTTTTTTAAAAAATAGCCCATTTAAATTCCTATTTTATGAGTCCCTTTAGCTTATATTGTCAGAGATATTGCCTCTCTTTCTTGCTAGTTCTTGAAGTGGTAAAGACATTGGCTAAGTATTACAAAGTAACTAATTAGGTCTTCAAATACCTTTAAAACTCTTTTTTAAACAGCTATCTACTGAAATGAGAACCTTTTGATCCTGCAGTAAGGCATGAAGTATCTCACTGTTCAATATACAAGATCAGGCTACTCTTACATTAAATGGCTTTATTTATATATAAACTATTTCTAACTAAACATTACAAAGGAGTTTGCATTATGACAAGCAATTATTTAAGAAATAATCAAAAGACTTTTTCCCTTCAAAATGAAATTTGAGCCTAGCCATAATCAAAACACTTCCCAACTTTGTTTTGGTTACATTAGTAAAGAATTATTAAGAAGTCACCTTCAATAAGAATATCTGTAAAATACCTTATGTATACTTTAAAGGAGAGGCATTTTCTTGAGGAAAAAGGCTCCAAGCCTTTTTGTTTGTTAGCTTAAGGCACCAGCTAGAACATATTACTTCTCTGGGAGATGTCCTAATTAAAAACATCCTCTCAAAATAAGTTAACAAGGAGGAGGTCTCCTGTTCTTTAAAAAGATACTGCTGTTGGTTGATTGCTTAAAAAAAAAAAAAAAAACACCAAAAAACCCCACAAAACCCAAATAGCTGCCTTAATTATGGTCTGCAGTAGCTTCTCTCCAAATTAAAGGTTATTGTCAAACACTCTCTGCAAGACAATGCTAAAGCAAACTGAAAGACATAAAAATACATCCCAGAGTTTATGCAGTTGAGACCTGGAAGCAATAGGCTTAGTTTTATGGTGAAGAAAAAAAGCATCATTCTCATTAATGCTCATTGTGCCTGTCACTTTCTGAATGGAGCCGGTAATTGCCCAGGAGCCTATATAATTAGCTTAAATACTTTATTTAATAAAACAGGGAATCAGAAAGAGAAGGATGTGAACTATCATCTTCTGTAGGCCTTAGGCACACAAGTTGCCTCTAAATACCTCACACGAGAAAGAAGGACAAATTCATTATTAGTTAAAATGACCACAATAAAAAATGATAATGTCATTAGCGACCAGGTTTACTTTGGTGGTGAAACTTGTGTCTCTCTTGGTCAGAGAGCTGCTGGTGAGCCAGGCAGAGGCTGCCATGGCATGCCTTCCCCGCTGCCCTCGTCCTCCTTCATGAACCACTGGCTTCACTCGGTCAGGGGGCAAACGTACTAAAAGGCTTGGGGTTGCAGTGCTGGCAGGTGCCAGCCACACTCATACTGATCTCTCTGTTTTCAGACCATTCCTCTCGTTGTTTTTTTATTTTTGGCCATTAGTCTGAAGAGATTCAAACCAACAGTTCCTGTCTATGGGGAAGAGGGTCCCAGCTACAGCGGTAAAAGGGGATTAAAAAGAGAGAAAAGAAGGAGAGCATTCTCTGTACCCTTCTTACTGCAGCTGTGCTGTGTGCAGAAAATAATTTGTCATCCAACTAGAGAGACCCCTGAGAAGAAGCACAACCATCTAGCTGAGACTCAGGTGTCTTCGTCTGCAGCACTGGATGTACTTTAAGGACTCCATCCACGCACAGATCTGGTGCAACTCTCTTTAACTTGTGAAATCTGATCACAGCGTAAGGGGATACGACTTAAGGCAGAGTCGGGGTTCTAAGTAACAGAGAAAAATTATTGTAGTGCAGTATATAACAGCATTGGAAGCTCTGTACAACATAACTTTCAGTGACATTAAAGCTACCTTAGATTCCAAACTCATATGATCTTCTACCAGCTACATTAACTGTTTGGAAGCAGAGTTCCAGAGTCTTCAGAACAACTCCTGAAGCATGCATACTGAGATCATACACTAATTATTTGAGCTCCTTCTGCAGTTAGCTCCATACAGATTACTCTAAGAGTGGATGACTTTTTTTTATTTTAGAGGAACAAAGACACTAATTTCCATTATTATAAATCAAGCCAGCAGAGTTCACCATAATATTTTCCTAGAAACAGAGATTAGGGTGGTGAGACACTGGAACAGGTTGCCCAGGGAAGTTGTGGATGCCCCATCCCTGGAGGGGTTCAAGGCCAGGCTGGATGAGGCTTTGAGCAACCTGGGCTAGTGGGAGGTGTCCCTGCCCATGGCAAGGGGTTGGAACTTGATGATCTTTAAGGTCCTTTCCAGCCCAAACCATTCTGTGATTCTATTATTACCTTTCCTTCCCTCACTACTGATTTTAAACAGCGGTCCTAACCATGCATCAATCTAAAGTTAGCTTCAATGAACCGAGTCTAGATGTACAGTAGTGTAAAGGAAATTTGATTATGCCTGAGGATTTTAATGTGGATGAGTATTCTTGATAATCTGAGATCATCTCCCCATGTACCTTTGGCCCCAGGCAAGGCATCAGCCATTAAACTCTCTGCCTGTTGGACATGCCAGGATCCAGGCTTCTGTATCTTTCGTGGCCATGAATCTGACTCCCCTCAGTTTGACCAAGGAGCACAGGAAATGCTCAGGCAAATATGAACTAATATATTCTGGGAAAGTACACGTCTCAGTTCGTTTATGCTGAGCAAAAGCTCTGAAACATGAGCAGATAAGATACTCGCTCTCGGATTTTATATCTATAGGCTTCTTAGAATGATTAAATCAAGGAAAAAATATGCAAGAGGAGGAAATGAGTTTACTCCCCCCCACTCTTTTTCCCTTTTGTCCTGTCTCACTTGCTTCTGAATCCTCACCATCGCTTCCCATAAAGCCAAATCGTACCTGTGCCTCAGTACTTCTCTGTAATGGACAACAGACAGAGGAAAGTCATAAAGCAGAGCAACAGGAGACTGGAATATGCTTGTTCATACTTCTGAGTGATTTAGACAAAAAAGTAAACTAAAAGGAGGTGAAAATTTATGCTGTGGAAAATATAGTACTCCATACCATCTGATTGGAGTAACAAAATTACAAAAGATGATTTCAAACTTTGTAGAACATTAACTAGGAGGTCTCTCTGAACTTGTGTTTTCTGCTGAACAATTTCAATTTAGATAAATTGCCACTTCCAAGAGAATAATGTAAAAGAACCAGATTTTCCCTGGTTTTTCCAGGAACTGCAGTGTTTCCAGCAATAAAACCTGTTTGAGCTTTCCAAGACTTTCTGACTATCCTTGAATCGAGATAGAATTTGAGGAACTAACCAGTTCTACCCAGAGGCACCTTTTTAATTGTCAGCATAATGCTGTTACTTTAACAGAGCCAGTTGCCAATCATATTGCTAAAAAACAGACCAGGAGGATAAATGACGCTCATCTTTGCTGCTCCCAAATGCCTTCTCAGAGCAGTTTGAAAAAAAAAAAAAAGAAAAAGGTTTTCTAGTTTGAAGTAAATATAGAGCAAAGAAAGATTCCCCCAGCTTTGCAGGGAGCTTGGTACTGCATTTTGCATTCAGCACTAGAGAAGCGAGGATGGATTTGTGCTGCAGACTGTGCCAGCGACTGCACTGGATGCTCCCAGAGATAATGGGGAACATGTTCAGAAACGAGCTTGCACCACAACAAAGAAATTAATCACAATTTGTTGGCATGAGTCTGAAAGCAATTTCTGTGGGTCTGTATTGACTGCAGTTATATTTGGCTTTGAGTCTCATCAGCATTTATAGTTCTCAAAATACTGTAACATAAACATTATTCCATGGGGCCAAACTTCCATTAGATTTCAGGTCCATGAAAAGAGAGCCTATTTATCTTTGAAACAGAATCTAGATTAAAGCAGTAGCAATTTACCAGAGCAGTCTCCTGTGCCATGTGGTTCCAAAAGACTGCAAAGCTGGGAGTGGAGCAAAACCAATGTAAAACCAGGATGAAGACTTGGGGGCTCGCTCTGTAGTCACGCCTTGGGATTGGGATGCACCACAAATTTAGCACAGTGCCACAGCCAGGACTAATGATTACAGTCTAAACATATTTAATCTCTTCTACACAAGCAACTTTTCTTCTCCTTAAACCCAGCTTGAGTACAGGATGGGCCAAACAGCATGAAAGGACAGCCGAGAGAGAGGCTGCAATCGGTTTTTCATCTGTCCCTTAGGATGAAAGAGGAATATGTGAGTCATTTTCTTGTACAATGGAGAAGCATGAATCCCACTGCATCTGGTTAATAGCAAGGACTGTCCAAACAGTATTCCATTGTAATTTGTCACAGACTAAAATGCAGTCACAAATGTTTCTTGGAGTATTTTGTCATGGGTTTTGAACTCAGCAATAAAATGCTGTTCTTTCACTGGAATTTCAGTTACAGAACTTCTATACTAATGACTAGTAATAAAGCAATTTCATCAGTAAGAGAGAAATGATTGTCATTATTTCTGCACTTATACACTGAACAGCACAATACTGAAGCATGGCGACAGAGCTGTTCAGTTCGGGGTTCTGAGTCTATTAGCTTTGTGTCTGTTCAGACTCATGTTTTGAGTCTTTTTACACTAATATTTCATAAGCTAGTATTGCAGCAATAAAAACAAAGCTAGGGAAAACGCTCAGGAGTGAAGCCCGTGTTTTTTGCAAATTATATTGCATTGTTCTTTCTGATATGTGTGCAGTTTCTGGTGGGAGGAAAGGGGCTTGGGTTTTGCTTTTTTTTAAAAAACAAAAACAAAAAACAACAACGTGGAGATTCTTGCTGTGTGAAATAGTTTTCCTTTTTAGTCAGCCTGTTCCACATTTGTAAAGATCCCTCGCCCTCTGCCAGCCAATGACCAGTTGATGCAGCAGCAGTTAGCTAAGCACTATTCAATCATGCTCCATTTGGATTGCTTTAAAGTAAACTGATTCTCACTTTACAGTAAACTTGAGTCTGAACAGATACTTGGGGATTAAAGTGGTGGAGGGCAAAATGAGCAGATATGTTGTTCTGGTTCCTCCTAAGCAACCTAACGACAGAGGGAAAGTTCTGCCAAGAAGCTGGTAACTACCTACCTTGAAAATAAAGTGGAGACGGGCACCAAGCTAATCACAGCGCACACTCCCACTGGAAAGTAATTCTACTTGTGAACCACAAAGACGTGGGTGAAACTGAAACAGAAGGATCCAGTCCAAAGCCTATGTGAGATGGAGGCAGTGAGTCTTCACTCTGCATCAGGCCGCCAGGCTCTAAGAGGGGCTGACCAGTGCCGGGGCCACTCAGGCACCCCATGCCGCTCCGCCACCCCGAGACCCACGCAGCTGGGTCTCATTGCTTGAACTCAGTCACACAGACTGGGCATGGAGCTGGCACAGATGTGACAGGGCATGTTAGCCCAGGCAAGGAGCCCCACCAACAGCTCTCCACTGCTTCAAAGGCTAATGTGGGACTGCAGGCAGGCTGCATCTCTGTTTTCAGGAGAGGGAGTGCAAGGCTGCGGGAGCTTCTCGCTATGGGCACAGGGAGGGCTGCATCTCTGTTTTCAGGAGAGAGAGCGCAAGGCTGCGGGAGCTTCTTGATATGGGCACAGGGAGGGCTGCATCTCTGTTTTCAGGAGAGGGAGTGCAAGGCTGCGGGAGCTTCTCGATATGGGCACAGGGACCCACAAAAGCCATCCAGGCAAAGCAGCACAAAGGCACCCAAATGCCTTCACACCACAGAGAGACTAGCTGAAGTGGAGAGCCCTGGGGCTAGGCTGAGCCATGCAGGGTCACCTGTTTGGTGTTCTCCCTGGGGATGCTGTGTGAGCTTAGGAGCAGCCCTGGCTTCAGCTGCCTCCTGCTTGCTCTGTGCCTGCATTAATGCTCCCTGTAGCAGCCAGCACAGGTCAGGAAAAGCCAGTGTTGCCCTGGGGCTAATAAACTTGCTGGCCCACATGTGGATGTTTGCACACTGCATTCCCACGCACATCCCACAGTTCTGACGTTCAAGGGAGTGTACCTGGAGAGTCCCAGTCTTTTATTAGTCTCCGCTAACAGAGAATGAACTGTGTCATAAACTGTCTGCATTTCATATTTAGAAAGAGACTCAAGCTTTTTGAATAGCCCTGAAGGAGTGCAGTGGCTCCCAGCCACAGCCTGCAGTACCGCGGGCATGTTGGGTGTCACTTGCAGACAGACAGCATATCTGGAAGGCTGCTTTGCTCCAGTGCCTGCCAGCACAATATGCACTGATCACACTGCAGTCCCAGCTGTGCCTCACAGAACAAGCTATCACTGGTCTTAATTGCACAATAGACTTTGTCAGACATCCTTAAAATAGAAGAAACCCACTTGAATAGCCTTATGGAATCTCAGACTAATGAATGCACGGATTAAAGTCCACATCCTAAGGGAGCGGTCACAATGTGCTAGCCTACTTTCTACCTTAATGCTACGGCAGCACCTTGATATCCAAACAACACCTTCAGACCAGCAGTTCCCAAACAGGGGACAGCCCAGACTACATTAGCAGCAAGCTGTACACTCCATCATGAAAGAAAGGTTTTTGTCCTTCAGCTACAAACATCTGCTATGGCAAGGCACAACTTCAGAATGGGACACTATTTCTTATGCAGTGCTATGGATATTTTTTTTTCTGTCTTTATAGTCACACTCCTAATTTTGAAAACACTCCTTTTGGAGAGTATGCCTTCCTTATTACCGGCATCTGATGGCTTTGACTAACAGTTGAAGAGACAGTGAATCAATGTTCCAGTTGGTTCATGTTGTTAACTGGTAATAAGGAAACAATAAGTCTGATGTTTTCACTCTTGGGATTGTCTTGTCTCTATGCAAAAACACCGACTAGCTTCCCTGCAAGGATCTGGGATAGTGTGATGTCTTTCCTTGCTTGTTGCAAAACAGATTTTCAGCATATGTGAGGAAGTTATTTTGTCTCAAGTAATATCTTTATTTTCTGCTTTGTATAATGCTAATATCAGGTGCTCCATATTTATTCCATACCAAAAAAGATGTTTTTGACATATAGAGCTCTGGTATAAATCTAATCAGGGATTAAAACTTGTGTTAGGTAGCTGATTGCTCAGTGGTCTTGCTCTTAAAGAACAAATATTAAATACCTTTTAAAAATCACAATGTTCTTTTCCCATCTCAGCCACTTGTTCCTGGCTGACTTTGTTAACATTGACCAATGTATAAAATATTAGAGACAAAGACATTATCTCTTAAAACTAACCCTGTTCTTATACTTTTCACATCTGATATCAGTCATTGCTAATGACAGATTGCTGGTCCGGATGAATTTCTGAGGTGTCCTGAAATGGCTGTTCTTAAATTCATCATCCCATCTTGCCAAAGGGGTAGGACTTACCTTTTACAAAAACAGGTTTCATGCAAATGAGCTGGCCATGTGAGCCAAAAAAGCCCTGTAATATCAATTTAGCTGCAGATCTTGCTTCCTTTCCTTCAAATAAAAGGAACTGCGCTCAAGAAGTACTGCTACATAAATCGGTGTAACTGCTCAAGAAGGGAGTCTCTACCCCTTGTAAATAAGAAAGTCCATGAATATGTTTGTTCATTAATGCCACATGTTAAAAAGCAATTAGCAAAACAATGTCAAAACCAACTTCATTCAGTCCTCTTGTGGGAAATCTCAACAGCAGACAAGCAGAGTGAGGTAACTGCGGTGCTACCGGGGCAAACATTGCACCACAGCCAGAGTAACGGCACCTCTGCCCTGTCACTGGTCTGCAAGGAACACCTCCTGAGGAGAAATGAGGACTCTTGCTTTTAATTATGCACCCACTAACAACCTCATGGTATGTTCCAGCAAGAAAGTTTTGCAGATGTGGCAATTAGTAAATTGTGTTTTGAAGACTTCTGAGATGTCGTGAACCTTTCTCCCTCACCGTGTTTTCTCTCATGCAACCAAACCTTGTATGTCAATGGCTGTTGTGCTTTTTGTTCCTGCCTTTCAGAAAAGTATGACTGGAAAGACATGTAGACACCTTGGTCCTACCCAGCTTCTGAAAAACTGTGCTTTGAACACTGTTCCTGTAAAAGATTTGTCTCTCAATACTACAAACACCTTCAAATGACAGCCTTCAGAGACAGCCAGCCCCGTCAGTTTGCCAAAAGACCGACAGCTAACCAACCCACAAGGGAGACATCAAATGTTACCAGAAATATCCACATTGCTTTATCCTCCATTCAGTTCAGAGTATCACGTCAGGAGAAAACCGGCCCCAGAACACGAAGGCTGGGATGCACACTCAGTATTGCTCCTCACACAGTTTGAAAAACTCCAGGGCCTTTCCACATCTGTCAGTCAGGCTTCCAGAGAGGTCTAATTTTTTTTTTTTTTTTTTTTCAAGAGAGGCTTTTGGAAGATCTGATTGCAGCAGGAAAAATGAGCAGGACTATACCCAGAGCTTACCGAGCTCTCCCACGTGCCGTGCTGCTCCAGCCCTGGCCACAGGCCGCCCCACAGCGAGGCAGCGCTCTGCCCGGCCTCCTCAGAACCTGTCACGAGAGGCCTGCAAATCGCAGCCGGCTCAGCCCTGACAGAGCTCAAACGGCCGGCCAAAGAGCTCGAGCTGCCTGCTCCCAGCTGTGTGGATAGCCTCCAGCGAGTTATACTGCAAACACAGAAAAAGCAACTAAAAAAAGCGGATGACTTGGTGCCAGACAACAGGTTATCCAAGGCAGCAGAACTGCCGAGTGCTGGGATAGACCTGGTGGCTTTTCCTGGCTGTTTCTGGCCTGTTCTGTGACTGAGTGGCCAAACATGTCCTTATCTCAGTACTCCTCCTGTCTTTTCTGTAAAGTGTTTTGGGATTTACTGGTAAAAATTAACACCTTCTAAAAGAATGATATGGAAAAACTGGCTGAGAGAGTTGGGGCTGTTCAGGAGAAGGCTCTGGGGAGACCTTGTAGCGGCCTGCCAGTACCTGGAGGGGGCTACAGGAGAGACTGAGACATTTTACAAGGGCATGTAGTGCCAGGATGAGGGGCGATGGATTTAAACTGGAGAAGGGCAGATTGAGATTAGATATTAGGAAGAAATTTTTTACTGTGAGGGTGGTGAGGCACTGGAACAGGTTGCCCAGAGAAGCTGTGGATGCCCCATCCCTGGAGGGGTTCAAGGCCAGGCTGGATGAGGCTTTGAGCAACCTGGGCTAGTGGGAGGTGTCCCTGCCCATGGCAGGGGGGTGGAACTAAATGAACTCGAAGGGACCTTACAGCCCAAACCATTCTATGATTCTATGAAAAACAGCAATGTAATTATTACATTATTACTATTAAAGCAATCTCCAGCACTGTATCATCACATTTGTCCAGAT
The DNA here is from genome assembly GCF_000699245.1 of Pterocles gutturalis. Classification (NCBI taxonomy): domain Eukaryota; kingdom Metazoa; phylum Chordata; class Aves; order Pterocliformes; family Pteroclidae; genus Pterocles; species Pterocles gutturalis. The sequence goes on from NW_010100870.1 coordinate 98,532, forward strand.
ACTCTACTGAGTAAGGCTGGATTGGTTTGTACTTGGGGAGAGTACAATGGTAAACTGAACAGCCAGTACAAAGACAGAATAAATCATAATAAAGGTGCACTCTGTCTTTATCGCCTATGAATAAAGCCTTGAATTTTAAACAGTCTCCCTATAAGGTAGCTTAACATTTGCCAAAACATAGCAATACACAATAGCTGTGCTCACAGCCTTAACTCATCATGGAAAGAAAAAGAATTTTCTTACTTACCCGATATTTTAAAAAATTTTCAGAGATGCACACTGAAAACAAGTTGCATCAAAGTTGAATGAAAACAAAACAAAACAAAACAAACCCAATAGTTTATTCTGTTTTGTCCCCAAACTCTCCTCTCTGGAATTTTCAGAGTACCAGTTTCACCAAGAAATCTGTAATGCCATTGGGAACTGAGAGGTTCTTTTGCTAGCAAGCTCCTTTAATAAGAGCACCAACCATATTGCAAAGGATTCTTCAAAAAACGTCCTGTTTCCTCCGGCAGTTCCAAATAAAATAGACTGCTTTCTCAATACAGATTTAGCAAGGTACATTAGCATCACCATTCTGGCAGTAAAAAAAATGGGAAGTCTTTAAGAACACGGTAAAACTACAATATTATGAATGCCTACTTTAACTTACTCTGTTTTGGTCTTTGCATTAAACCCCTCACCTGCTAATTTGACCAATGCTTTTCTGTATGGTACTTTCTTCTCTTTTGGGAATACTACCTTTGCACTGAAAAAAAAAAAAAGTACTAGTCTAGGTACAGGTGTTATTTCCCAGCAGGGACTGTTTGCAATCTGTCCTACATCTGTAATGAACAAAAATGAAAAAATACAACTGTAACTTTAAATCAAATCATAACTCAATTGCCAGGCTTTGACCGGTGAAGCTGCGATAGGTGCCCAGGCCAGCAGCTTTCAAGCTTTCTACGTTATTGTTTGCTCCCAAACCAACATGTGAATAAAAAATTTCTAGCCTTAAACCCATCTCCTTGGTTAGCTGAAATTTCAAGTTGTGGTTTTCCTCTTTTTGATTTGCAAATGCCTAAGACATTCGTCAAGGAGGGGCAGGCCCCCTTATGAATTCGAGTAATCTGATAACAGGTTTGCTTTTCTGTTACCTTTTTATGAAGCCCTTAAAATTCATTCATGAGGGTTTTGCAGACCACAGTTGGAAAACCACTCTTTAAGGCACTGCAGCTTGCCTGCATTATGCAAGTCAGACTTCTCATCTTAACTCTGTGAAGTATCATCTTAAAGACAAAAAACAAAACCCAAAATAATGAAGGAATAGCAAACCGACTGAGCCGAGGGTTTCTGGAACCTAGCCTATTTAGCACAGGCCAGCAGTAAGTAAAACAGAAGAACCTCTGTAGCAGACTAACATGCAATATGAACAATTCTCAACACAGTTGTAGGCTTGGAAGCTAAAGATTTTAGTCCCCACAAACAGGCTAGTCAGCCAAGTTGCACACTGCTTCTTTGTAAAACCATTTTCTTCAAAAAGTTTCTCACAAAGCAGAATTTATTTCCCCCTCAGAAACAGCAGATTGTGTTCTGAATAAATACAGTCCTTCAGCAAAGACTGACTCTCACTTGAAATGCACACCTCCCCGGTATGCCCAGCAGTGCTGGGTTGCCTGTGCTCTGGCCAGAGATCCAACACCCTTCTGCCAGGGGGCTTCGAGCGACTCAGACATAAAGCCTGAAACTGCAATTCAACTGAAAAAAACTTAGAGCAGAGATAACTACTTGAAACCTTCCAGATTCAAAGAAATGGCAATTATTTTCTGATTAGCTCTATCTGGCGTAGACATTTCCTGCATCATCCTCCTCATCCCCCCGTTTTTCAAGGATACACAAGTGCAATGGCCGAAAACCACTGCAGCTCTGGCAGTCCCCTATGCAAATGCTCAAGCAGGCCCCAAAAGGCTCCTACGGAACAGACTGGGGAGTCTGAGATGAACTAATGAGGCACAAAGATGAAAAAAAAGTCCCAAACCAAACCATGAAATCCTTAACTGTGTTCTTAACCCATCAGAAACCATTACAGGATGCAAACCAAATTCCTGAAGATGCAAGACTTTATCCCTGGTGTCCATTAGAAGTTATTCTTTTCTAGCTTAAAATCTAACTGTAAGAGTAGTTCTGTGACTTGGCTGGTCTAATAAAAACTTACAAGTGAGACCAGGAGGTCTTTCTGGGACAGCAGCAAATTAGATTTTAATTCTAAAGGTCAGTTTGTTTATATTATCTACATATAAATTTGGCAACTTCTTTAACAAAACGATTTGCCAAGTAGATTTCTCAGTCCTATACCCTATTTCTGTGACTCGGTGTAGCATAAAATGATTAGGATTTAGATCAATGCCAGGTTTTCATTGCTGTCTCTCAACAGGCCTCCAACTGAAGGGCTTTAGCTGGCTGTGCCAACTAGTCACAGCTTTCTTTTGGAAAATGCACGTAATACAAGCCAAATTGTTGTAAAGATCTCACAGAAGATTTGAAGTGTTATTCAGTGTGACTGTTTATATTCCATAGAATAAGAGATTAAAAGCAGGTGCTGAACAATTTTATTTAAATATTATTGCAGTGATTATCTGCAGAAAATGTGTATCTCTGGAACATAATGTAACTTACACAAATATTAATTCAGTGAAAATAATTCTTTGCCACAATGAAAAATAGCCACTGAGCTAACGCATCTCATACTTTGTTATTTCCAACATAAGGAATTTAACAGAAGAGGGTCAAGATTTATTCAGAGAAACCACAGAAATATATAGAAAAGTCAAGTCAACAGTTACTGACAATTTTGCTTGTCATTCTCCCAACCTTAGTAACCAGTTGACCCATGAGAACCAACAGCTGGGAGCAGTGTGAACCAGAATACCTGGAGGCAAACCTGAATCATCATTGGCAGAAGGCAAAGCCAAGCTCTTCCTTCACACTCAACACACCTCGCACCCTCTATAAAGAAATCACAACTGGTACATAATCTAAACCAGAAGCGAGGCAAGATTACAAGGGCAAATGGCATTATTGCAATGACTGGAACATTCTTTTTTTTTTTTTTTAATAACAAGTTGATTAAAACATTCTCAGGAAAAGTGAGTAGCCACCATCAGTAAGTGAGCTTTTGCTTAAACTGAAAATACTACAGAGAAATACCGATCAGAGATAATTAACAAATACCATTTGAAGTGGTGAAGAACTTACAGCAACTGAAATATTTAATTTATTGGCCCTCCTGGCATACACAGTATATAACGGTCATTTTAAACAAAAGAACATGCAGTGAATTTTCTCCTGCAAATGCTCAGGGTTGACTCAGATTAATATGACAGTCAGGCGAATGACAAGCAGGGTCACAGGAATTAACTTTGGCGGTCTGAGTTTTGCTAGCCCAGACTGCCTACTGGATACATACACTGTCTCATTAAAGACTGCACAAATGTTAATCAAGTTTTAATAACCTTCTCCTGAGATGTCCCAGGACACGAGGTAGTAAAATTAAAACAGTTAGATGTCTGCTGAAAAGCAAATATATTTATTATGCACTTTCATATACACAGGGATTTTTGCTTAATATAATACAAGGAATAAAATAAAAATTTTACAATGTGAAATTCATTCAATGTACATTAAAGGCTATTTACAACCTACTCCAGGAAAAACAGTCTGTCTGCAAACCAAGTTAACTGAGGAGTTCAGATGGGGAATATTAAGCATAACAGACATTTGCATAGCAGAGTAACTGATGAGGAAAAATACCTTTTTTCTTTTTAAATAAATGGTAAAGTTTTCAATACTGATCACAGAGAAGACAAAAATGCATTAATTGTGACTCTATTATCTCTTAATGCATTTCTCTTTTGAAGAGTTTTTCCACATGCATACAGTATTGATACCAGTGTCCACAAAACAGTCTTTTCCCCAGCTCTCCCATCAAGAATTTTAGACGTCTTGTGGAGATGACCTTGGAAGGACAAGTGAAATGGGATGAAGAGAAACAGGATTTGTGTTTTATTCAGGTTTTTTAGGTTGTGAGAACTATTAAATTGTCATAAGAATCCGTGCTGAGTCACAGCTATGCAATTCCATTCACCGATAGTACAGACGTGAAAGAGCAGAACAGGACAGAGTGAACAACAGGGGAAACAGCAACTTCTCTTTGTACGCAAAACCTTCACAAATGATGATATTAAAAAAATCACACGCAACAGCAATGCGGAATTATACTTTCTCAGAAGGTCTGTGTATTTTTTTAAAGCAATCCATGCTCTGTTCCAAAGTGATATTCCAAATCTGTAGGAATTGTCATTCTGAAACCATTTTCAACAGGTCTACTTTCTGCCAATTTGGGTATAAGGTTTCCCCACCAACTGTTTCAAATGTAAATATTATTCACACAAAACCCATCAGGCTATCTATAAGTTGTGGCCCCTTGTGAAATTGGCCATATCTTTATGTCCTCTGTCCACAAGGTGCAATTAATAACAACACAATAAAATTAAATAAATATAATCCCAATGACAGTCAAGGTCAGTAGAAAGAGGTCAGCATCCAGGGATCCCCTTCTACAGAACAAAACACACATCTAATAACTAAGAAAAGTTTTGTTCTTGCACAGTATTGCAAATGTACTGTACTTGAGGTTCTGAATAAGTTTGCTGAGAACATTTTGGTACTCTCTCTTTACTGAGCCACTAACCAACCCTCTTAAGGCCATTCTGCCAGACTCCCCTTATGTTTATTTTATAATTGTCCCACAGGGACAAGAAATTCAATACATGAAACATTCAGAATAATCAATATTGCCGTATCTCACCTTTTAACATCTAATTTTACTATATGCTGAATGCCTGACTATAAAAGATTCTTTTTACACTTAGTAACAAGTGAGTAAGTATGGAGGTGCAAGATATGAAAAAAAAAATTCCAACTTCCAAAATGTTCTGATGATTGTTAATCATAACAACAAGACACTGAGCCCTTTAGTGCCTCAGAATATGCACTACACATACATCCAGGGGCCATTTATCAAAGTTCAAGGATAGCCATACATCTAATTAATCCTCTATGAAAAATAACCTCAGCTTTCTATCATCTTATTTGTGGAATGATCAGAATTAAGAATATGGAAAAGATGAATCCCAAGCCTTTAGAAGAAATACTCACATACAAAAATAGGCTTATTTTCTAAAGAGCAAGGCCGTGTAATGGTGGATAGTAGAAGATAGCTTGCATTTTTAGGAGAAAATAACCACTTGTTTCATTCTATCACTCACAGAGCTGTGCAAGTAAGATGTGCACATTTGAAAGAAAAAAATCACCCTGTTCACTTCACAACAATGGCCTGATTTTTTTCTCCTTTAATATACATAAAATCCCTCTGCTGTAAGAGTGGGGAACCAGCTTTCTGTTATCCATTATCCGGGCTATCCAGGCTGCCCATTAACCATGCCCCAGGTACAGAGATACTCATGCTGGCTCTACTTTATCCATCTGAAGCAGTAACCACACTCATACAAATTGTGCTTTAGAGAGTTATTATCCCAGGACAGGGCTAACTCAGCAACTCTCGTACTCCCCAGACAACAGTATTACTAACTGTTTGCTTCTCCACTGTACTCTCACTGTATATTCTCTCAGCCTAATTAACAGAGTGTCTATATTTTACACAGTTTGTTTTACTGGTATTTTCAATACAGTCCTTTACCTTGGAAAAAAAGAAAGAGCTGTTTCTAATATACAAAGACATACATGAAAGCAGGATCAGACTTTTACTTTAGCACCTTGAGCATACCCATATTCAGTTACCTCATTACCATAACAATAACAGAGGCTATTTAAAGATCAGGTGTCCAAGACCAAAATTGCTATTGCTTTCAGTGGTCACAGTCTGCCATCCAGATTTGGTGTAGTAGTACCAGAGAGTGGATTTTGTCTCTTAAAAATCCGAAAGATACTGCAGGTGGTTGCAGTATGGCTCCTTTGCTACCACTGAACATTACACGGACAGAACACACAAGCACAGTATTTATAAAATACTGGTACAAGACTTGTATTTCTGGAGAGAACTTTTTGAAGAACACAGGGAACGGACCATACATTACAACAATGCAAATGTGACAAACTGTTTGCTTATTTTCTTTAGCCACAGGAAAATAAATACAAAAAGCACTGCCTTTCCATACACAGTTCACTGTGGCACATGCACCTCTAACCAAGCGTTCTGGAAGAGGAAATCAGAATTCCTTGCTCTTACCATCTTCAGCTGTTGACAGAGAAATACAGCATATATCTTTCTGCAATAAAAAAAAAGTGCTCATTCTGTGTATTAAATACAAAGTACACAAAATAAATTTTTGAAGCACAGAGGGTTATACTGAGAAGGCAGCCTGAAAATGTAGGCACGTTACAGTAATTAAGGTAACTGTACTGTAGTAATCACATTCTTGAATTTGTAGGTGGACTAAACAAGCATTGTGTGCTTCCATCCCAGCCAGCCGATAAATCATTTGGAGCAGAAGCGCTTCTGTTCATAAAGCATCATGGAATTGGCCTAGAAGTACAAAATAAAAACATTAAGTTTTGAAATACTCTGTAATACATACAGCATTGTCAGAACGAGAGCTACATAATTTCTAATTAAAACTACACAACAACATACCAATGATTAGAAGTACTTCCTGCCTAACTCAAATCTCATGATTGACTCCCTGTGCTCTCTAGCATCCAAAGCAACCACAAGGTCCCCACAGCAGGAGAGCTCTCTGAATAGAGCTCAGAAGCAGCAGCCAGGGAAGGAAAGCCCTTCCTCAGGTGCTCCAGTAGAGTATTTCTGATGTGATTCTCCACAGGTGACTAACTTATTCACTGGTCAGGGAAATTGCTGGTTTTGTGCTGGAGATTTGGCAAAAGGGGAGGTAAATTATAGCCTGCACCAAGCAATTCATAATCCACACAAAATTGTTTTAAACTTCAATATTTAAAATGAAGCTATGAAAAAGTGTTAAAGAAAAAGCAAAAGGAACCATTTAGTTATCCATCACTTCATATCTTAGCTACTTGCACAAACAAGTACTTCCCAGAGAAAACTCCTGAATTTGCAATAAAGCACTATTTGTTCCAGACAAACCAAAGCCTAATTTGAGTTTTAAAATGATATGCATAATGTTCTTTTTTTTTTAACATGCTTTCTTTATATTTTAAAACCAACAAAGACAGAAAATTCATCAAAACTAGTCTGTTGATGACAGGTCAGGTCAAGTCAATACATGGTCAGAACCATACAATTACTTGCAATAAAGTGTTACATGAAAGCAAGCACTGAACATCAGGTGCAGAAGAGTCAGGAAATACAATTCTTAATTGTACATTTTAATCTATTTCATGGAGGTAGGAAAAAATTACAAACAAATTTAAATACTGTTTTGGCCATGATGTAGAACTGAAGGAATCTAAAGTTCTTTTGACTTTTATGGAGATTTATTTATATTTATTACCTGCTTATTCCTCTCTACGCCTCCTCTTGTCATCCTGCCTCTTCACTTTCGCCTGCCCCACGGCTCATCTGACCTTTCGCAATATCTTCATTCTACAAATGTGCAGGCTCTAGTATACAGCTTTTTGAAACACAGTATTGTTTCAAATACTTTAAGTAAAATGCCAGCCCCAAGGAAACACCTTGGAGTCCTGCATAATGGTGCAATTCACAAGAGATTTCAGCTACCTCTGGAGAGATGCATCCCGTTAAAGTGAAATCTATTTCCAGGACATTTCAGGAAAAACTCTATGTGTTTTGACAGTTGAAAAACTCCCCTTTGTGGATTCTGCGCCACCTGCAATTGCCTAGAAATCTGCTATCTTTGACGACTTGCAGCAAGAACATTCTTGTCCTAAGGAGCAGCAGTCTGGTCTGTCAGAAATGCATTATTTCCAGAAATGAAAAATATATTTCCAGAAATATGCAAATAAGCAAAGAGATGTGCGTGCATTTCATAAAGATGCTGCTTCTTTGAAATTCAAATAGAAAATATTAATTATTAACACACTCCCAATATCCTGAGAAAGATAAATCTCACCAGGAAGAGGGAGAAAAATAGTTCTATTTTAGCTGACTCTCTGACAATTTAGATCTGAAAAAAACACATAAAATTTCTTTTTCAGCTTAAAATTCAGTATAGGAAAGAAAGAGAGAAATCTAAACCAACTCCACTGGTTAAGAACTACAGAATGGTCAGAAAACTGGTACCATAACATAGATTCTAATCATGCTCTGAGGAATGTAATCTCTTTTATAGGAGGGTTACCTTCACAGAAACGGAAATATAATATTAAGGCTTCAGCATACTGTTTTAACTTTTAAATTTGTAGATAATTATGCTGAGATTTCACATTTCAAATCCATATTTACTAAAGTAAAGTGGTTGCCTGTAACTTACAACAATCTTCAGAAATTTCCTGAAAAGGATTTTTGTAAATAATAAAATAATTACTGTAACTGAAAACATCACATATTATAATTCCCAGCTGTCCTTATATTTGAAAATAAAATTTCAAATCAATGCTACATGGAACTTGCCATTTTATTGTTATATATCAAAGACAGTGGTTTACGATTTGAGCAATCAGCATTCATCAGAAAATACGACAGTAATACAATTTCTCTAAAGTTGATGCTTTTAAACGACAGTAAAACAAACAGTTGCCAGGTTAAGATTTTAACATTCATAGTTTCCATTAAGAAATCAATTCTGATTATAAACTACAATGAAAGATTTTTTTTTTTAGCATATTTAAATGCACGTGATGAGATACATGCATTTGCTTCCTTTGTGACCGAATAGGTTACCTTTTATAATGGTGTTTCCTTCTTGTAGTTGAAACTCGGGTCGCTACCTTCAATCTGAAGTTTTAAGGCTTGCTTAAGGCTGAGTTCAGTCTCTGCAGGAGGATAGCCTTCCAGTACTTCCTGATGCCCTCTGTCCTGCACTGTTCGTGGGACTGAAACCCTACCGAGAAAAACCTGATTGCTCTGAAGATGGTAATTTGGATTTGTCATAATACCATTTCTCTTCTTCTGTTCTCCACTCTGTTGGTGAATTAGGAACTGTTGCTGAGATCGGCCAACTTCTTGCTGAGCCGGAGGGACCAAAATTTTGCACTGTGGTTCTGGTGGCATGGATTTAAGTGGCACACTTGTCCCAGATTTGGCAACAGGTACTCGTTTATCAAACTGAGTCATTTCATATTCTAGCACTTTTGGCTGGGAGGAACTACTTTGTTTTATTTTCTTTCCAGCTGACCCAGATTTGCTGGAGTTGTCCGTTTTCCCCCCTTTGTTAGCTTTAGTCGATTTCAAACTAGGTTTTACTTGGCTCCATTCAAATTCACTACTTGGTGAATTATGGTTTTGACCTAGGGAATGAGTTGTAGACGAAGGAGAAACAATAGACTGCCTACTTCTGCTGCGTGGCAGGGAATGCTGCTGTATTTGCTCTGTGAAGGACAGGCTGTGGAAACTATCAATGGGCACTGTCTGAGCAGTCGCAGTTGATGACGTGGTGCGGAGAGAAGAATTTTTTGAACTTTTCAGGGAATTATTTGATAAAGATGACTTCTGACGGTCAACTGTAGAATCCGGCGACTCTGAAGGAGAACTGAAAGCATGAGCAGGCCCATTAGATAAGCCACGCATACTGGGCTGCATATCTCCACCAGTACTCCCTGAACTATTTGACTTCATTGTTAACGACTGCATTTTAGAGGAGACCGACTGCAAGGGTTTTTGCTCCATTGTGTGCACTGGAGATGGAGTGCAACCATTCAGAGTAGATGCACCATATTTTTCCAGTAATTTAATAATCTGAGAGTGTCCATTTTTAGCTGCAACACGCATAGCAGTGCGCCCAAACTGGTCGGCATGATTCGGATCAGCACCATGCTCCAGTAATATCTGGACGACATCAATGTGCCCTTCTTGGGCTGCAATGCAGAGTCCAGTAGCACCTTGATTACATGTATGGTCAACCAGAGCTCCATGCTCAATTAGAAGCTGCACCACCTTCACATGACCTTGCCATGCAGCAGACTGCAAGGCAGATCTCTTCTCATTATCTGCAGCATTCACATCAGCATGGTACGTTATCAGCACCTGTACCATCTCCAAATGGCCCTGCCAGCAGGAAACATGGAGTGCTGTTCTTCCTTCAGCATCACTTGCTTCTACATTTGCACCATTTTCTAAAAAATACTCAGCCATCGTAATCTGGTTTTCTAATGCTAAGATATAAAGAGTTGGCCGGCCATCAGCATCTTTGTAGTTTACATCCGCTCCATGGCTGAGCAGTAGTTCAACTATATCTCTGTGACCTTCTAAAGCAGCAACCCGGAGAGCATTTCTCCCATCATAGCCTCGCTGATCAATGTTGGATTTATTTTCCAGTAATATCTGCACACAATCATAATGACCTTCTTGTGCAGCTAATATGAAAGGTATACGCCCATCATTATCAATTTCATTTGTTCTAGCACCTTGTTCTATAAGAGCTTCACAGATCAACCTGTGACCTTCAAAAGCTGCCATATGCAAAGGTGTCCAGCCTGCATCATCTCTATGATTTTCATCTAGCCCCCTGTCCAGCAGAGTCCGTACTACTTCAACATTGCCTTGTGCCGAGGCTATGCTCAGAACTGTTCTCCCTTCACTATCAATGCTATCAACAGCTGCACCCCAAAATAAGAGAGTATTTACAACCGAAGCGTGGCCCATGGAGGCTGCTGCCAGGAGTGGTGTACGACCATTGTTGTCTGTGTGGTCAACATCAGCTCCTCCTTCTAAAAGTAGATCAACAACATCTACATGTCCTTCATAAGCAGCTACCAGCAGTGGAGTCATGCCGTCTTTATCACAATGGTCAACCTCAGCACCCCGGTCGATTAGAAGACTAACCACTGAGGCATGTCCCTTACTAGCTGGCACACAAAGTGCAGCGACAGACAGCGCAGTCCTTCCATCCACATCCTCGTGGTTTACCTCTGCACCATGGTCCAGCAGGTGCTCCACAATCTCTTTATGTCCCATGTATGCAGCTGCAATCAAAGCTGTTCTGCCCTCATTATCAGCTTTATTAACTTCAGCACCATGTTGAAGCAGATTCAGCACAATATCTTCATGTCCTCCCCAAGCTGCTGCTCTCAGCGCTGTTCGACTGTCAGCATCTGCACAGTCCACTTTGACTCCAGCATAAAGGAGCGCAGAAACCACCTCTGTGTGTCCACCCCATGCTGCAGATCGCAACGCTGTCCAGCCATCATGATCAGTGTGATTAACATTAGCCCCACATCCGATCAAGCAATTGACAACCTTGGTATGTCCCTGCCGAGCAGCTAAGGTAAGTGCTGTTTGCCCGTGAGTATCTTCTATCTCTAAATCTGCTCCCCTTGAAACCAGTAAGTTGACGACATCGAGATTGCCACTGTACGCTGCATTGGCCAAGAGCGTTCTCCCATTGGAATCGCACTGGTTTACCGATGCTCCATTGTCTAACAAGGTGCGAATGGAATCTTCTCTCTCTAGAGCCTGCCGAACAATGCAAGATGTGCGGTCATCTTCACTGTTGACATGAGCACCAGCTTTTACCAGCAGCTGTAATACTTCTTGTTCTTTAGGAATTAAGGTTAACAGGGAGTCTTTGACAGGCGTGCCATTCCATATCATCCACAAAGCCAGCTCTGAAGTCTCTAACTGTAAATTGGAATTAATTAGATGCAATGCAAACTCTTGAGCTTCTAACGGTGTTAAATCCTTTGCCCGGCAAGTGTAACTCATGGCCAGCATTCTGTGTCCTTCTGCTGCATTACACAAGTATTTCTGTGTACAGTGCTTTACATCTAGCAACCATTCTGCAAAACTGTAATGAAACAAGATTTTTGTATTTCCAAGCCCATCAATAAGGACTTTTGACAGAACATCCAATTTTCGTTGAAAGTCTTCCATCGTCAATGTCATGTTTTTGGTCCATACCGCGTGATACAATTCTGTTGTGGTTAACGGCCTGCAGGCTGCAAGAATTACATTAAGAATAGGCTGGACCTTTGCAAATTGTTTTCTCACAAAAAGTCTCTGACAGAGCCAAAGGTATAGGCCATTTAACGTTCCTGGAATATCACGGATCTCTCGTAACATAATAAAATTCTCCACAACTCCATCTAGGACACGTTCCAGATACAAAAAGCAACCGCTGCTTTTGATGTGAAGCTGATTCAGCATTTCTGCAGTTTCTTTTGTGAGATGTTGTCTCAGAGCTTCTTCCTGGTCTAAACGATGCAGAATATATTGTTGCACATCTTTCACAATATAAGCCTTTCGTAGATCATCCAGACTTATTTTTCGAAAACCTATTAAAAGGCAAGAAGAAAGTTGTTATTATTTCTGATCTAGTTTCAACTTAACTCAATACTTAAAACAAAACAAAACACAAAAACCCACCCAGACATTTCTGGGTAGGGAACACCCACAATAATATATTTTGTGTGTAAACATAGTGAATGTAAATTAATAGTAATACCAGAGAACTTTGATAATAGACACTTTTTATCATCATCTACTACATGAAGAAATACATGTTACAAACAAAAAAAGTTTTAAAAATCACTTTGCATCTGGCATTTTGTTTTTAAGTTGGACAATACTAAATAACTAAGAAAAACCATCAGAACTGCAACCAAAATAAGATTATTAAGTATTATTATAGGAACAATCCCTTCTCCAATGGGGTTAACAATGGAATTCCAAATAATTTTCAGCTACGTAGATTAAGACAACTTATATTAATATAATTATAGAAGAGGTTATTCACACCTGGTGCATATGCATGATTAAATGTACATAAATCCCTTTAACTTGATCATCTTGGTTGCTTTTAAAAGCTTTTATGATATAGAAGAGAGACACACTCCAAAATAGTTTTAAATATCTTTACAGCTCTGTGCACTGTTCTAGATAAACACCCCAGTTAAAGAACTGGTAGGCAATTCACTGGATAAGGAAACAGGTTTTTTCATAGTCATATGATCTCATTGTTCTTCCAACCTGTTTACTCTTTAGAGGAAAAAAGGAAATTATTTCTTACATGCATAGTGTGTACATATGCTCTGTATACAGATACATACCCACCACAAGCAAACGACATTGCTCTTAGCGGCACGTGACGAGCAGTCCCTAGAGCAACCTTTGTAGCCACAAGGCTCTTGAGAATGAGGCAGAACGAACATACAAACGATGCTATAGTTGCGGGGACTACGTGGCTATCTCTGTCATTTAAAATATTTGCTTTGGTAGTGCCAAGTCAGGCATTTGATGAAGACCTACCTTCTCTGATTAATGACACAGTATCCTGTTTGAACACTACTTTTCCAGAAGCTACAGGGAAACTGCAGAGGTCACAGACGTAACAGTTAAATTACCTTGTCTGAGGTCAGCACTGTACCTCACTTCTCCAGGGACAGGCTGCAACCTCTTCCTCCCGTGTAGCAGAATGAACGCATTTCCTTACAGTCAGCTCCTCTAGTCACAAAAAACACTCAACTTTGCTTTTCAAATCAAAGCAGTTCCTAACCTCTCAATTATACTGAAGGCAAAGCAACCACGGAGCAATGCATTCAGTGTAATTTTGGCCCCATCTCCATGGAACAAATAATTTTACATGAGACTCTGAAGAATGTTCTTTTCAGTTCTATGCTTTTATTGTATTTAAACATTGTGTTGATCAAACTGCTCAGTCTGTGAGCTTGTTCTGACTGAAAACTCAGCTTGATAACAGCTGTGTTTTTTGTTCCTGAGTGCCTTCAGCAGAGGGTTCTGAATGTCACGTTAAGCTCACTCGGTTAATTGTTTAGTCTACACAGGCATTGTCCAAACACAACAGATTAGAACTGGGGGGCAAACTATGGTGGTGTTATATGGTGGTGTTACCAAAATATTCCTGCTTCCCTTATTAATTATGTTAGCATTACAAATCTAATGGGACTAAATCAGCAGAATACCTAAACAAAAGCACGCTTCTCCCCAAAGTAAAATCACTGAATAGGACACTTGTGCACAGTCACTTCTTTGACTACACTAATGAGATTGTCTGCTTGAAGATTTCTGAATGACAAGACAAGAAGGCAAAAAATTATTTTGGGGAGATCTTTCTCTATTCCACAGAGGCATTTTCTTTGCCCTCCAAAGAAACACAGAACCATCTTTATCCACCATATGCTGTCACAGCTTCAAGTAATGTCCTAACCTAACCTGCAAATGGCATAATTCATCGATTTACTACGTATTTGAATAAAATATTCTGTATGCAACTTGGTAAAGCCCTCAATTCTTGCACACAAGCCAAATGAGAAACTTTGGTGAATAAGAAGAGACAGTGGCCTGGGATTCTGCAGATATCAAGCTTTCATTTCAAGTGAAAGGCTGTTTCTAGGTTATGATCCTTCAGAAGATCCAGAAGTGAAAACAAAGGCATTAAAAACAGAGCACTGCTTGGTGCATGCATTCACAGTTATATGCATATGCAGAGCTGTAATCAGACACAAGTGTCCTTCAGTTGTCTCACACACACAGGGAACAGCTCTGTTTGCCTCAACTCAGAGAAAGTACAACCACCGCATTCACTCACCTTCCAGCTCTCTGAACCTCTCTGCTTCCTCTAGACAGATCTGCGCCTGTCACTTGGCTGATGGAGAACAGGCACAGAGCTCTGCAAACTCCTTCTCAACGTGTCTAGTCAGAAATTACTCCTCACAGCATCCTTAATCACTCACATTAATCCCATGCTCACATCCTTCCTTCCAATATGTATCTGCATATGCAAGTTATTTTTGGTTTTAAATAACTAAAGTGCTTTTTCTAATTTTACAGTAGTTGATTTCATTTCCCCCCAACAAGAAAACTTCCGATTGACTCATATGACAGCAATCCTAAAACTTCAGCTGAAGTTCAGTGTTGACTAATGACTACACTTCATCGTCCTTGACTCCCAGCCTGCACACTAAAACTTGCAAAACAACGACTGTTTAAGCATCTCAGTCCCTGTATGCATGCTTCAAAAGCAAGAGACTCTTGTTTACCTTGAAAGGTTCTTTGAATACCAATTTTCATTTTGCTTCCCAAAACATCTGGGAAAGTGAACAAAACCATTTTACACACGATAAAAAAAAAAAAAATCCCAAGCCCTCCAGAAAAGTAAAAACTGAAGGATTTGGGTTTTTTTTTTTTGCCTTTATATGAGGCTGTATCATTACATTGTTCCATACTAGAGTTAAAAATATTGCCCTACTTTGTACTTACCCAAGACACATCAAACGTCTAAGCACTTTAGCCAAGCAAGTAAGCTACAGAAGACTTCAGAGCAGTGAATATTCAAGAAGTCAGTAACTGAAATAATTTGAGTAGCTATACGTTCATGGAAGCCAAAAATTATTTATTTTCTTTTGGTATATTTCCAAATATTCCTTTTAAATGAAAACCTATATATCGTATCTGAAGGCAAGTTTATATAGCAACAAGCAGACTACTGTCATACAGATCTTCACACATCGCAGGGATGGTATGCTGCTTATAGGGCTGGGATTAACGAACTTCCATTATAACAGACTTTTAAACAGAAATAGATTTTTAGTGACTGCACCATGCCGTACTATAATAAGCAAATAATTCAAAAAAGCCTTCTAGATAGAATCTTTTTTTTTTTTATATCACTAATTCTTGTTGCTAGCTTGATGGAGTAAAACAAAGCTATGGTTTTTTTTCCCAAACATCTATGTAAATGAGGTCATTTTACATTTTCAAACAAAAATCCTGCAAACTTGCTTTTCAACACTACCAGATACAATAGGTCACTTTCATGGACAAGAAGCATCAAAACATTAAGAGAAAGCTCATTTTGTTTCAGATGCATTCCCATGAACTACTTAAGCTTAGCAAAACAGAAGTACAGTAGACAGAACTTCCAGTCCCACGACCCTGCTTTTTACATTGTTAAAATTTTTCTTACAACACATCACTTTCAACCCAATGGGACCTCCAATATGGATTTATTAAATTCCTGGCAGTTCTGTAAACAAACCAGTTCCAAATGTATTTCTTGGCAAGATCTGGGGTCATTCAAAGAAAAAAAAAAAAAAAAAAAAAAAAAAAAAAAAAAAAAAAAAGTATCTTGGCTGTATAAGTACTTCTACAGTATGTCAACCTTTTCAAACTTTAATAATAAAAAATAAGCTATTAACTAGCAGGTTCCAGTAAATACTTAAAAATATCCTTCTAACTTCATATCTTTAAAAACATTTACATAAGTAAATTAGAAAAGTTTTAAATACATTTTATTATATTCCATTTAATTGGATTGTTAACTTTAAAGTAATCTAAATGATTAAAAACATGGCAATGTTCTGGCATTATTAATTTACACTGCTGATCTAAGCACGTATTAAAATAGGCATTTCTATGGCCATTTACACACACCTGCTCAAAAAGAATAAATGTATCCAGCTGAATAAAATGCACCTGGAAACTCAAGCAGCACACATAGCTTTTAGTGCATTTGCAGGATACTATGCATTACAAATTCCACGGCATCTACTACACATGCTAAACCACTGAGGCTGAAACCTGCTGCTCTCCTTGGTCCATGTTTGTTTACTTAGATTTACAGGTACAGTCCACTTAAACCAATTTAGTCTTCCTCTTTAATTACAAAGCAAGTAAGTTCAAAATGCACATACAACTTGCTACTAGGAAATATGAAATTGCCTAGTATCAAGTTTTCAGAGTGTTAACCAGAAGAAAGTGGAAATGAGAAGGAACAGTAATTAAAAGCTCCCATTTTATTTCCCAAGTCTTTTAAATACTTTTTTCCAAAAACCAATCCAAAACAACAAACTTTTTTAAAGCTTTAAAATTACAGAAGTAAATTTTACAACTACATAAATATATAAAAATTATCTTTTATAGACAAAATCCAACTCCCATAAAGACTTTAGAGTAAGATGAAACCACACAAATACATTTCAACCTCCAGTGAAAAATTAGAGGACAACTAAGATTTTCTTTTTTTGAAGCAATCTCACACCACTTATATTCTGGAATGTCAGCTAATGAGAAAAGGCTCAGCTGCAGATCAGGTAAGCGATTCGATTTAGGGATTCAGCAATGCGACTACCTGACTAGGTTCAATCCCCAAACAGTATAAGTCTTCTGGGTGCAGAGAAGATGGGTTCTGATTTTTTACTATACTGCTCTTAAGTTTTTACATTTTTGCTTATTTTTTAATTTTAGGAAACTCTACAAGAAAACAAACTCTCCGTATCTATTCAGACCAGAACCAGCAAATAGCAAAAATACAAGGCTTACACTCCCAAGATTTCTAATCCAGAATAACTTTGGATAAATGTAATCTCTTAACAATATCTGGCTGTCTGGAACAGGATGATAGATAAAAGCAAGACTGACGAATGAAAGATTGTCTGCTTTTGCCTATGGATATGGCGGTGAATGGAACTTCAGCTGCCTCTGAGCCTAGACCAAGCCCTTTCATGTACATTTTGGATTCTTCTTACTGTAGTCTCCAGTATGTTTCCAGTATTTAACACCAACTTCACAGAAACTACGGCTATCTGCATGGGTTGTACCACACTGGTGAATTCATGCCTCACGCATGAGAAGGAACTCTTTGGATGAAGAATGTCCGTTTTTAATTGCGGCCAGTGTTTAAGCAACTCAGATGCCACAGATATTTGGTTTACGTGTGTAGCAAAAAATAAATTAATTAAATGCCTATTAAAAAGCCTCTTTAAACCAATAAATAAAGCATCTTCTGTCTACTTACTGATGCTGTTAATGAGAAACTATCTGCTTTTCACTCAAACTTACCAAAAGAAAATTGCCTGATTTTCAAATGCCTAAGTTTTTAAACTAATATATCTAAAAAAGGTATTTGGTTTTGTAAGGACAACTGTTATGCTTTCCAGATTTAGCCTCATTTCAGAAGAAGCATTTTTATTAGCTAATTAGCTGAAGCATAAAAAATTTTTTAAAAAAGTGTTCTGTGCCATTTTTGGGTTAGAGGGCTTTTTCAGTTATTGAGCAATATAAGGAAACTTTTTCCAACATTATAATACAAAGACTGGAAAGACTGTGTTTAATGTAGCTGCTTGACTTTCCACATGTGTAGCCAAATGATAGCAAATGGTGATGTGGGAGATAATGTGGGCAATTATGAGTGCCAGAAAGAGAATAGTTAAATATAGGGAAAAAGTCTGTAAGAAAAACAAAAAGGCTTGATGTGGCAGCTGGTGACAGTGCGCACACACAAGAGAAGGCAGGAGGACACGCATTATCTGCTCTCCTCCTTTTTCACTCAGTTGGCTGGCTTTTGCTCACTGTGGAGGGTGACCGCAGACTCAAGCAGGCATCATTTTACATTTGGTTCATATTTTTGAGGTTAGTCTTTGCAGCCACAAGAGGCAAAACCTTTTTTTTTTTTTTTTAAATTAATGAAAGCTGAGAATCTGAGTAAGGGGAAAAATCTGTAGCACATTGTGCTACTACAGAATTTTGGAATACACAGCGGCCCAGAACACAAGCTGCAGCAGATGCAGGCACAACTATTCAACTTTCATAGATCAGTTACTGACAAAAGTGAAGGAACAAAGAAGACCAGAATAAACACCTCTTCTCCTTTTCTCATGCGTAGAGTGGTAGGGATGATGTATTCTTCACTAGCAGCGGCAAGATGACAGTGGATGAAAAAGCTTGGACTCTCTTCCACGTCACCACTATTTTTGGCTAGAGAGATGTTGGCAGAACTCTCATCTGTACTGGACACCCAAAAATGAGCATTGTCAGGACCAGGCCACTGCGGCATGCCTGCTCCCAGTCATTGATAACACTTTCTGACACATAGGTTTAGCTCTGACTTCAGGAGATTTCTGGAGGAAGTTTTCACTGCCTGAAAATTTTAAGTGGAATCTGATATAAATTGATTGTAAACAAATAAATATTGGCTAGAATATATTTCATATCATACTCTATTTCTTTTAACAGAAAAAAAACCCTATAGATGAGACTCATTTTCCTAAAATGATCCTAAAAGGATTCCAATCTATTTTACTAAGATAGAGTGAAACTGATTTTATTTTTTTCCAAATTAAAGAAACACATCTGAAGAAAATCTACATTGATTCTATGATCATTATGGTTGCAAACATTAATTTGCTGGGAAACTGGAAGTATTAGAAATTCAGTGCAATAGTGTCCCAGAGTGCAGTGCACATTATATATCATTTATGTCTTCGGTCACGAGTGCAAAAAATACATATCGTTGATCTTGAATTCTGCCTGCCCACCAATTAAATAGCTTTATAAATTGGCTCAGCTAAAAGTAAACATTAAAATAACACAAAGGAGGAGAAGAGTTCGCCCCAGCAGAAGTGTTAATGACAGTCTATCCTCTTCAGGCCAGAACCAAGAAAAAAAACAAAACAAGAAAACCAAAACACAACAGTATCTCAAGTCTGAAGTTGCAACATATCTGAAGTGAACAGAAGCTTCAACCATGCTCCTCACATCCTCACTACACCTTTCACAAACTTGAACATTGGCTGTAAACAGGAAAATCATCCAACAGTGTATTAAGCAGGCAACCGTCACGTTGGCTGTAAAGACAGTTGTCTTCATAGTGGAAAACACACCACTTCCTTCAAATAGACCTAAAATTGCTTCTCAATTTTCTCCAATTATTTTGGGATTCATTCTTTCTTTGCTTTTTCTTTACCTTTTCCACAGTGAAGATGGGATTATAATACAAGCCAACTTCCTCTATGCTATTCATCAAGTCATTCTCTGTGGAAATGAGAAATTAACTCATTCAAATTAAATTTATTTTAAAGACATATCCATTAGTTCTGTTGATTTTTCCTGTCAGGAATTCCATCTGGAAACATACTTCGAAGACGGCAGCAATTTTTTAGGACTAGTCTAAAACATTACGTGATTCCATGGAAAGGAAATAAAACTGCTCTGACAAAGTCTTGCCTGTTTTGGCAATGACAACGTATCTAATCAGCAGAGCTTGGACAAAACTATTCCCATATGAACGCCCAAAGGAGCCCTGTGAAGCCACCCCAAAGTTTCCTTTAGTTCTTACATCCTCTCAAATACCAGTGTTCATGTCTGCCACTGATTAATACGGTGCTTCATTCCAAAATGCAATTATCCCATTGACCTTTTGCCACTGTGGAAGCCAGCAAGCCTATGGGTCCATGTTCTATAATCACATTTTTGTTCTAATTGTTGCCTTAATACACACAGGCTTTATAGATAAGCTTGGAATCCAGTCTAGATACTGCCCTTTATTAAATTTCAGAGAACTTCCAGTAACGATGTCATTATAGTGAAGCAATGTTCTCGGGACACAGTAAAGACTGGATGAAGAAGCTGTAATGAATTTTTTTTTACTGAGCAACCTTTGCCAAAAGTACACTCCAAGAATCCACATCTACATTGTTAGCCTCTCAAATTCCACCTTCAAAGGTTATTCCCCCCTTTTTGAAAAAAAGGGGAGAGATTTTAATGGGAGATGAAAAAAAAAAATCTTTAGAGGTGGCAAGGAATGAGTGTATGCAGCCGACATACTTATGTACTTACACATCACCTACACTTTTTCAAAGCTTTTTAAAACTAGCAAAGCAAGATGAAAACTCAGAGCACCCATATTCTTGGCAGATATATTGCAGATATATTGCAGACATAATTCACCTCTAAAATACTTGGTGGATTTTAAGCTTTCTATAGCCATGAGTAAACTGAAACGTGTGTTTCTTAGAATGACCGTTTCTGTGAGTGTCATTTTTTAGAATGAAGAATGCAACAGTGCTTTCAACCAACACCAGGGGTCTTGTAAATCCTACCTCCTAGTCACAGGCACAGGTAACAACACACTGCCTATGCTCTGTACTCACCTGTAAACATTTTTGTAACAGCTTTACTCTGCTTGCGGGCAGAACACAGGAGGAGAAGCCAGGGAGGGAAGAACTCAAAGTGGGCAGCTAAAAGCTCTGCTATTGTTCCAGATAAACTTGTAGAAGTCTGTTCACCCTCGGCAACATTACAGCCCTCGTCAACTGAATCTATGAGCACGAAGAGGCTCTGCTGAGGCGGCTTCATCCCCAAGAGAGGGAGCAGAATGCACCTGTAAGGAACACAAAACAAAACCAGTATTTTAAATCCATTTAACAATACACTGACTGTCACGCAGCCATTCAAGTTGATCAACTTAAATGGCAAAGGTATTTTTAAACAGTCTAAGGATTTTTTAAAATAGTTACCACAGAAAATACTGAGGTAGGCTGATCCAACAAACAGATAGTTTGAACAGTCAGTGATGTAATTCTTACTTAGATAATATTCATTTTTAAGGAACTTATAATTTATTACACCATTTTAAAGTACTGTTATGTTGTTCAAGGCTCATCAGAAGACTTGAAAAATGTTGCTAAGAAAGCAGCTACCTGGCCTAACATTTAAGAACTTCATTACTATTGTCTCTGCCCAAGCTGTTATTATTGCTTATCAGAAACTAGAAGCAAAGAACAGTTGGTCATGAAACAGAAGTCTAAATAAGAGACATATGAAATATCAAAGCTCAAAGAGTTCAAGTCTGAAGGAAGAATAGTTTGTATTGCAAAGAACAGAATTTCTGTCATACCTCCACAGACAAAATGCAAATTAATTTAGTAGCAGACTGAGGCACTTTGTAGTGACTTTGATGTATTAAGTTTTTACTCACAGCGAAGTTCCTATTACTAGAAAAGGATTATCTGCATCCTCGGAACACTAACATCTATACCAACGCATCTGACTGCGCAGCTAAAAATCTCAAATTTGCATGTATTGTTGCCACCCTTAATGGTACTCCTTAAAAATATCCCCAACTCTGCACTTACATGTATCTTTAAACAGCAAACTTACTGAACAGCTTCTACATAACCATCATGTGTCTATCTGGTATTTCCATGCTACGCTACTATTTTTTGGGAAACTTCATAATTATTTAGGCCCATAAGTTTCACTGACTAAATAATCTCTAAATACATTCAGCAAGTAAACTTTGACTAATAGTAAAAAGATTTAGAAAATTAAATGAGGTGAGAAAAACATGTAGCTAGCAGTTCGCTCTCTTTTGTAGACTTATTTGCATGTGTCTAGAAGGTATGCACATTGTAAGTATTTTTTGTTTTACTCAAGACCATAATAATCTTTTTTCATTTGTTTTACTGATATAAATTCATTTTCAGAAGACTTTGGTCAAGACATTATTACCTACCAAGCATTCAAATTGGAATATAGGCAAATCTTGCCTGTTAATGGAAGAACACAACCCACTTCAGAAATTATTTGAAAGCACTGCTAGTGGAAGGTTTGTTATTTTCTGGCTTTTCTGGCTTTCTGACTGAGAAAAACGTAAAATGGAAAGAGAGAGGTGCACCCTTCATGTCCGACAGTAACAGCAGAATCTAGTGGAGCAGACTAAGTGATCTATTACCCTTGAAGAACTTTCCCCAAAGGTATATAAAGGAAGTACAGAATACTTGTGTTCTGAAAGTATCCAGTATTAGATGGACTTTAAATCCCTAATACTGCCCTCCTCCCCCCTTTTTTTTTTCCAGATTCACAAGACTATTTAGAATCCTTTGGTACTTCTACAGCTGGTTACTCTTTCAGAAGATGCCTAAAGTAAAACTAAAATCACTGTTCACTAAGCTGGGAAGTTAAGCAGCTACCAATTTACAGAACAGGAAATTAAAGTAGCCAGAAGGTTAAAATTACTTTCCAAAGTGATGCCAATCCCACAATGAAAGGAGGCAGTTGGAAATGGCCACATTTTCCACCCTTTCCCCACCAGAACGCCGCCTTGCCCTCTCAGCTATTTCTGTTAAGGCATTTTCCCTGCAACATTTCTTTTTCTATCAAAACCAATCCCATGGCAATGCCTTCTGCAGCTTAGTTACACACGGCGTGAAAAAAATACTCCCTTTTGTAGATTTAAATGCAAAACATCATTGTTTCATTTGATACCCATTTGCTTCTGTACTGGAAGGAACGGTGAGCAGTATTGCCGTATTCACCCTCTCCATACCATTTGTAGTCTTCTGACTTTATCCCAGCCTCCCTGAGCCATTTCTTTCCAGGCAGAAAAGTCCCAGCATACTGATTGTGCTTCATAAAAAGCTATTCCACAGATCCTTGTTTCCCTGTGTTCTGCTTTTTTCCACTTCACCACACTTTCATTTCTGAATCATAACATAACTTAAATTCCACTAGGAAAAATATATACACACGCATATATAAAATGAGGCACAACGACTTCTCCCAGCTTACAGCAATAGTATTAAAAGTGTGGCATTGACAAGACACTGATAAGGTTTTCTCTTAAAGTGCCCTTAGAAGGAGTTTCATAAACTCCTGTTCCTTCTAGACATTTTATATCTCTTCAGTTCAGAGTAGATGCCAAATAACATAATAGTGAAACTTTTCAGAGACGGTAAGTGCTGTGCTAACTTCCCAGCACTCACACCATGTTTACCTCCATAACGTGACTTAGTAATTCCACTGCCCTCCAATTTCTTGCTTGCACAGGAAAAATCACATCAATTGACACAGAACTAACAATGTCTTAAAGTACTTCCGTAAAGGGTGATTCATCTACAGACTGTTGTACCAGATTGCTTAATTTGCAGAGTGCCACTCAAAAGACCAGAAGTTGATTTTCCTTATCTTCTGAAAGGATAACCACAAACAGCTTTACCTTTAGAACTTCTATATTCAATACAGATACAAAAGTGGTTATCATTACAGAAAACTTCTGAAATAGAAATTGTGACTTAAAACGACAAAACTAATTAGTCAGTAAAAATGCAAAATCTCTATAGAGAAAACAGTACAATTAGGTATTTTAAATGACGGAATTCATTTCAATGGCAATGTAATGCAATGGCTTATTTATGCAGAGCAAAGACGTTTTACACGCTCTCTAGCAAATAAGGAGTCCGCAGAACAATGAGCCATCCCACACAATTCTTCAGGATTGCTACTGAGTTGACTGAAGCCACACAAACACAATTTTCTAATTTTCCACATACGGAAGGAATACATACAGGCTATGCTGAAGTTCTGCTTGTGATTATCATTGAGATTTTTAGACTGGATCCACAAAAATACCAAGACACAACAGAACAAAGCAGAAAGACAGTGGTGCTGTCCACAAAGGCTGAAAAAAGTGTAACAGTGGAATGCACATAATGCACATATTTGCTAAAAAAAAAAAGAAAAAAGAAAAAAAAAGAAAAAACACAGGCAAATGCATAGATGTCATTTAACAATAAGCATTTCTAGGAGCAAGAGCAGCGATAAGTCCTAGTTCCCTATGAATGTGTCCCTCATATTTGATTGTCTCTGGTGTACAGGAAATACAGTTACATCCCCACTTAAATTATTTGATGCCTGTTACAGCATGAACTAAACTTATCCCTATAAAAGGGCTCTCTCTTCTCTATCCAGCTGCTAAGCGATCACTACAGATAAACACACAGAATAACTGTATAAAACTCTGCTCCTATGCAAGCCAGAAGCACAGAAATAAAGAAGAAGAAGAAAAAATTAAAATCAACTATTTGTCAGAATCCAAATCCAGCTCATTCTGGTTTGAACCATGTGCACCATCATCACTCTCAATGTGGCCGGATCTGCTGGTTGGGTTGTATTTTTTGCTGTTGCATTTTGTCAGGTTGGAAAGAACAATCTCTCATTGGCAGCGACGCAAGTTAAAAACCAGCACTACAGGACACGAGCACAGGAAAAGTAAGGCAAGCTTCTCAAAGTGATTTTTAAAAATGGTGCTAAATGCGCTGAATGATGTTTATTGCTATGTCAGGTAAGGCTCCCCTTATGCTCTACTTCAGCTCACTTGTCTCCTCCACTCTGTTTACAGGAGTCCTAAAATTTTAGGAAGCTGGCATTCTCCTGCTTGAGTTCAGCAGCACCTCCCTGCAGAGATCTCCATCAGAAGGTGTTCTTTCATAAAGACTATTTTGCATTTCAAAAAGGAAAGCAATATTCACTGCTAGCGAGACAGTTCCTATGCGATATTTACAATTACATTAATATTAATGCCTCTATTCTGAGTCATAAGAAACAGTAGTGCCGGTAGGCGATCACACAGAATAACAGAAAACAGCTGCAAACTCCGTCAGGATTGTAATTCCTTAAAACAAATCCTTGAAGACTGTAAACATGCTGAAAAAATGTATTTATAATACCTTGGAAGAACAGCTTTGGCGATTGCTAGTAACACGATGGAGTGGATCAACTGATGGCAGCAACTGAGGTTACACTGAGTTTTACCTGCATTTATTATCCTATTGGCAAAAACTTGCCAACAGAACTTCATAAAATATTCACCTCACATGACAGAGACAATGCTGTGCTGTCCTCTGTATGAGATCTGGATGCCTCAGAGTTTACAAGGAAACTGCTCATTTGTCCATTTGATCTAACAATTTTTGAAGACTAAAGTTACAGAAGAAGACACACACACATATATATATATATATAGGATGGATACTTTTTGATATATAAGTACACTTAGTTTAACAATGTTTATAATACCTAGTTTATAACAAAATAGACAATTCTTCAAGTACTAGTCTCAATCTCTGGAAAAGCAAACAAGCATCTTCCTTCTTACAGGCGGTTTACAACAACATGACACATCCCAGCAGTTTACCATGGAATTTTTAAGACACTTCCATTTATGCTGTATCAGATAATACAGAAAATGCACTACATAGAGAAACTGTGAATAAGCCAACTCTCTTTACATAATGTTGTAGTAATTTTTTGCCTGCAACATAAGTAGTAGTGGGAATTTTGCCTAAAAAAAATCACACAGAGACCTAGAAAAATCCTAACCAGTAAGTGGAACCGAATCAGGTGCAGCAGAAGTTCCACCTTCCCTAGCCCACAGCTGGGGGACACCCAGGGAAGAAGGCAGCTCTCTGGGGCAGTTAAAAGCTGGAGGTGCTTCATGACAGCAAAATGGGAAGGAAATATGTTATAGAGACATTACAGAGGGCAGCCCATACCACTGTAAGGTATCTAAGGACACAGGTACCTAAAGGGGACAAATCTATTTGTAATGGGGTTTCCACTACTTCCACGAGCAGTGGAATACAGATAAAAGGTTTATAATGTATAAGAATAGAAGACAAAATGCAAAACTCCACATATTTTAAATCATCTGTACTTTAGAAATTCTCTCAGGTGACAGCAAATACCCCGCCTTGCCTCACGAGATAAGAGACACATGTTCATTTGTGTATTATAATAAACTCAGGATTGGTTAGTGGAGTATAATCCGTTAAAGCTGTCCCCCCACAGTTTCAAATTTGCATTTAAAAGAGTGAAGCCAGTGCAGATAAAGCTGTTAAAAGATTGTCAGGAGTTTCAGCACAGACAGATGTATGCCAGTGGCTTAGTTTTTCTCTGTTGTTTTCCAAACTCCCTATGAGACACAGGTCACAACAAAAGAGGAAAAGGTAAATTTCACTTCTAATAAAATTGATAGCTCCTGCTGCTCAGTTGATGAAATATTACTTTCTTTCTAAGAAAACCTTCGGCAGATGTATTCACACAGAAAGAAAAACCAAAGCATCTTCACAAATTACTTGCAGTACTGTTTGTACATCAGGGAGTTTTACTTTGTCCTATGACGAGGCATTTATGTCTTACAGATGATGACAGTAAACCGTTTATTCACCTCCTCGCAATGCATTCTGGCTAATGATTAAAAGGGAAAGTCTAATAGCCAGGTACAATAGCTGCTTTCTGTACAGTACCAGCCCCATTCTTGGCACTATATATACATGCACAACACAGGCTTTTGCTTCTTACCAATCACCCAGCTGCTCAGACTGGTCAAAGCATCCCGAAAAACATACACACAGCACCCTTAACTGACAGTGGCAACACTCAAGCAATACGGGGGCTGTGAAGCATAGGACATGTCTACACTTAAATTGGAAAAAAACCCCAAACCAACAACCATACGGCTCAGTGTGGCAAAAGTGGCACTACCCAGGGTGATGTGTGCACACCTGCGTACATAGCAGTGATTTGATCAGCTTACTGAGGTGGTTGTTCTGCAATTTTTCAACATGATGAAGTGTACTACAAACGATTATGACTTTCTGACAAAGTGCAATGCTGGAATTCAACACACTCATGGACTATAGTACAACACAGATTACTGTTTCTAGTAAATGACTTATTTACAGTCTGCACAGAAAGAAAAACTGGCTCTAGCAGTCCTACCCAACTACAGGCAGCCTGATGAAGGGAGAGGCAGAAAGCAGAAAAGAAAAAAAGTCCCAAGAATCACCTATTAGGAAAGCTCTAGGTATACTACATGGATGTAAATCCAGGGCCTATTCTCTTCACAAGTGGTGAATTCGGAACAGCAGGCAAGTCCTGTTGTGCAATTCAGTACCTGATTTTGCAACCTGAATTTTATCTGTAATTGTAAAGCTGGCTTGTAGTCCCACAAGGAGAGCCCAAAAGGTAGCCCCAGGGCATCAGGCCAGACAAAAGCAGAGTTGATCATAGAACCAGCACCACTGGTCACACACAAACAGAGCATGCTAGACCCTGTGTACCCATTAGAGACCTCCTACTGTGTCACACAAATACACAGGGGATGTTTGTCCACAAAGCATTGCCAGTGGATCTACTGGTGGACTTACTCTAGATCTCAGAAAAGAGAAACCTTAAGAGCAAACATTTTGGTGTAATAGTGGGACTGCCTACAACAGTTTGCAAACAACTCAGCTATTATAAAGGACAGACAACTGTAGCTGAAAAGCATTCACACCTGCTACCGTGAGCAGGTTGACTCACTTTATCTCATTTTAAATGCAATAGATTTGCCATATGTGCTAACATATACAATATGTTCCAACTGCTCAGAGCCTGACATACAAAAACCTGTGTTCCTACCAAAGACAAAAAGGAGAGTACAGGAAACCACGCAAACACTTTCTTGAACACCTAATATTAAATAGCAATTTATTCTACACAAATTCTCCCAGTTCTGTTTTTTAGTGATGAAGAGGTCATCTAGTCCCCTTCCCCGCATACAGACAGATAAGCTCTACACCTGTCATCCCTGAAAAACACTAGTCTAAGGCATTCCTAAAGACTTCCAGTGACCCATACTCTGGCTCCCCAAGCAATCTATTCCAGTGCTTCAATATTCTTATAATTGGGAAGTTTTTATACTCCCCCCTGCCCCATGAGTCTAAACTTAACCTGTTTTCTTGCCATTTAAGCCGAGTACTTCTTGTCCTATTACTTTGGTCCCATGCATAACACAAGTCATTACAAGGAAGCCAGTAGCATCCAAAATTTGTAACCATTTCCCTTTACACAGCCAGCCAGACCATTACAGAACACACTAAAAAGAGAGAGCTTAAAGCCATTACCCATCCTCCTGTCACTACACCCCCTGTCAAGAGTCCCTCCCCATCTCTCCTGTAGCCCCCTTTAGGTACTGGGAGGCTGCTATAAGGCCCCCCCAGAACCTCCTCTTCTCCAGGCTGAACAACCCCAGCTCTCTCAACCTGTCCTCATACGGGAGGTGCTCCAGCCCTCTGACCATCTTTGTGGCCTCCTCTGGACTTGCTCCAAATGGTCCATGTCCTTCCTGTGCTGGGGACTCCAGAGCTGGATGCAGTACTGCAGGTGGGGTCTCACCAGAGCAGAGTAGAGGGGGAGAATCACCTCCCTGGACCTGCTGGCCACGCTGCTTTTGATGCAGCCCAGGACACAGTTGGCTTTCTGGGCTGCAAGTGCACATTGCTGGGTCATGTTGAGTTTTTCATCCACCAACACCCCCAAGTCCTTCTCCTCAGGGCTGCTCTCTATCCATTCTCCTCCCAGCCTGTATTTGTGCTGGGGATTGCCTCAACCCACATGCAGGACCTTGCACTTGGCCTTGCTGAACTTCAGGAGGTTTGCACAGGCCCACCTCTGCAGCCTGTCAAGGTCCCTCTGGATGGCAGAGGGACCTTCCCTGCAGCATGTCAACTGTACCACACAGCTCAGTGTCATGGGCAAAGTTGCTGAGGGTGCACTCGATCCCACTGTCCATGTGGAACGCCACCTGGACACTGAGCCATTGACTCAAATTCTATGCACTGGATATCCATTTGATATCTTGGAGAAGCTTAACTTACTTGGTCTTGCTGGTCTGGTAAAGTAAAACATTAATATTTTAGGAAAGACATGGTTTAGAGGTGTGGGAATCTCAGTTACTGACAACTACTATACTTCACCAAAGCATGCAAACTTTTAGATAGACAGGATGGTCTCATAGGGTAGTTCGTAGGTAGTTTTATTTGCAGTCCATAAAAGATAACACTTCTACCAACACACTTTTAGGTAGATATGACACAGGCAAAACTATTATCACATGTAGTATGTATCTTTTATTCACAGATCTTCCAGTACCTTTAACTTCTTTAGTTTATTCTAGAACCACTAGCAAGTGCAGACCATACAAATCAATTTCTAAACAAGCTGCTTTTTTTTTTTTTTTTAAACATACCAGTTATACAAGTTATCCCAAGAGATCTTTTAGGGCATTTAAATCAGCCCTGACTGTGTACTAATATTTCCAGTTCTGCTTTATACTCCATACCTTTTTTCCATTAGTATAAAGACAACTAAGGCATTTGATTAACTACCTCACTTTTCTTCTTGGTCCATCCCATGGCCCTATATGAATAGCCCCTTTTCCTCTCCTCCTCCAGCCCCCGTTTTTGAGCCACTGTCTAAGTTTCTATCATTTATATTTACCCCTGGGATTTGTCATCCACCAGGTGTTGTTGAAAAGCTCTCTTTTATTAAAATAATAAAAAAAAAGTATCACTGCTTTTCTCTGAATTAAGCATGAATTAAAATATCATTGTCTGTTTCCACAATTCAATCTCCTTCTTAAAAATAAAAAAGAGAAAGGTGGAGGTTGTCAAAGAAAGTACACTTTACATCAAATGCATTAGATGAAAGCATCAAATCAGACTCACTGAAAACTATTATTAGTTGAAATGACAGAATTACCTATACTGCACCTTGTTTTCCATACGTTTAAAGTCAGGATAACAACTCACTTTGTAAGTATTCAGAAGTCTGTGGTTGAAATGCAACATGTAGGAGTGGGGTACCACAATAAGAAAAACAAGCTTATATATGCAACAGCATGTATTAAAATTGCGAAGTTAGTTTTAAACCATTTGTGAAACCAAAGGTTCAGCAAAGTGAAATATACAGTCTTTTCAGTTTTCCTTATTAACTACCTGGTTCCTTAGCCATAAAACCCCTAATATTCACTTGTTAAACAAAAATATATCTTCTTCTATGAGTAGTGTTATCTGAACACATTAGTATACAACTGAATCAAAATTCTTGTAGCTTAAGTTGTATTATTCTACCTCTTGGAGACAGATGAAATTCATTTCTTTCTTATGTCTCAATTTATGCAGAGCATAAACACAACTGCAGAAACACATATTGCTTTCCATGTATACGATTGTATTTGTTGACATGAGAGAAATACTAGCCACAAAGCAGAAAAAAAAAAAAAACCTCCCAGATGAGACAGGTAGAAAACTGCACTGAATACATTCAGTGGTGTGGCTTTTGTCAGGCTGCATTCTAGGTCACTGCCCAGCCAGCCCTACGTTCTGTTATTCCATGACTGTGTAACAGAAGAAAATAGCATAATGCACACGATCCAAACCCAGCCACCATTCCATTACTATTGCAGTTCAGCCTGACAGTCCCCAAATGAATTAGATTTTTTCTATGCATTTGATTTCAAAAGAAAAAAAAAATACATTACTGATTGGGAAGCACAAAGAGAGGCGCTGCAGTGGCTATTTTAGCAGGAAGGTTCTTGAATTGCCTACTTGGAGGAACCAGACTAAAACAACAATATACATTTTGAAATCTTGATCGTTCCCCAATGAAGTTGCTATATACCTGCCTTTCTCATTTCTTGCACATCACCATAAAGAACCTCACACTTGCAACTGTTGAACTGATTGCAGGATTATGCCGTCCAACCTCATTTTCAGAAAATCCTCTGCACAAATACAAGATGAAAAGCTGTTAAGGTTTTACCTTACTAGTCAAACACTTAAGACAGCTTTCCTCCTATGTTTGCGTTACCACATACCTTTTCCCATCTTATTTTCTGAAGTAAAAGGGACTATCCTAACCTTTAATTGCCTCTTCAACTAAGACAGTGCAACAGATGGAGCAGCTTTCACGTGTCCCATTCCAAATTATTCTCCCATACTCCCCAAAGTAGAATCCAAAGCATATGTTCCTCGTGCATCATTCTGGGTCCATATAAATCACTTTGTGGTTTATTTTTCTCCCTCGACCCAAGCAGATATAATTTCTCTTAATTTGACTGTAAATCTCCTATTGATCCTTTCTGTATCTTCTCTGTAATTTACTTTAAAAAAAACATTGTTAGGTTAGAATCAGGTTCACACGGTGCTATTATCTTACAGTGGTGATGCATTTAGCTTTGGAACTGATTCTATAGCTTTATAGTTAGTAAGATCTATTTTTAGCTTTAACTACAATAGAACAAGTGACAGAAACTACATTCTGTCCCCCCTGCAACAATTTATACACAAAATGGATACTGTGGATGGTAACTTTATCATAATTTAAAATAGAAGGAGGTACTAAAGGACAAAAGGGCTCCTGAAGTCACAAAAATCAAACTTAATGTGATTGTGCAGTACCTGCTACAAATCTTCTGGGGAAAAAATAACCTTTTTTCTTCATTTTTTAAGAGAAACTAAGTGGAATGAAGCGGAAGCAAAGGAAATGGCAACACTCTCCAATACAAAATAAAGAATCTGAAATTAAAGTGATGCATACAACTGTCAGCGGAAGGCTGCAGAAATCTGGAAAGTTTACCAGAGTGTTTCTAGACTAGTCAAAACCAAGGTGTGTCAGTAACCTTACCACCATTCATACCAGTGCAGCAGTGAGGCAATTTACAAGCTTGTAACATTCTGAAACTCTTTGCATTGTTGACTACTTAAGTTTCCATTTGGTAGACCAGGCAGAGTTGATACTCCTTTGCTAATTTAGAAGCATATAGGACAAAATTTCTCTTATTGCACATCAGCTGCACTTTACCTACAAACAGAGCTTTTTGCAATGTCCTGTTAAACTCTACTTCATGAAAGTGTAGAAAAAGGATAGACAGCTCAGTGCTTCTATCATGCTCATCATCACCGCAGGAGAGCTACTGTAGTTAAACCAAGGTTTGTTAATTAACTGCTTTAAGACGGAAATCATGTTGTAATCCCTTTCTTAACAGCTTTTCCTCATGAGGTTCATTCATATCTGCTTCATTACTGTCATCTCTATACTGCTGGTATTTTCCTTAACCAACCTAAAGCTTCTGAACATTTTTCTGTTTCTTCCAGGACAACTACACGATTCTTCAAGTAACCTCAAATAAGATGTTACCATGCACTCTTGCTCCTAATCTCTTTCATCTGCTAGGATATCACAGCTTCCGTCTGTACAGGCAGATACTCATCTCTCCTTCTCCACACATATACCACTACTACCAACTGTTATTAGTACATGACAAAGAAAAAACAATGATAAGCATAATTGATAAGCACCAGACCGAAAGTCCACTCACATATGATCCTCTATTCCCCTTCTTCCTCCCAAGCCCATCAACTCAAACAACAGTATCCAAAACTGAGCCAAGAAGTTTGATCACCTTCTATCAACAAAAGAGACTTTTTGGTCCCTGCTTTGTCTGAAGGTATACACAAACATGCAACACAGAGAGGACTTTGATTGTAATTGTTTTGCCCTGTTCACTCCATCAGCTATGTAAATTTCCCCATTTGCTTTATTTTCTTGATCTCATTTTCGTTCCTCTTTCATTTCAACCCAGCACATTTTGCTGTTGAGTGTACCAGCAACCTCCCCACCTGCATTCTTTGTGGCACCTCTTCTGCAATACCTTTGAACACCTATACGCAACTCAACCCTTATTTCAACAGAATTATCTTCTTAATTTTTTTTTTTTACAATCACACTCACCCTCTTCCCTAATTATTTCTTTCTGAGCAGAAAGTCTTCAATCATGAAGTGTTTCTACACTAACTTTTAGAACATTCCTAAAAAAGATAGATTTCTCACCATTCCCAGTGTATTGTACCCATTGTCACGCAGAAGAAACTGAAGCCTCTTCAATGCACTGCTTCGTTAACACTTTCAGAAGGCAGTATCTCACTACTCTTTTCCCAGTATAGTAGACCCACTAAATCCTACTTCACAATCCACCAAATCCTTTTCATTTTTTTTAATTAAAAAGGAGGAAAAGAAAAGAAATTTAAACCCTTCCACAAGCTATGAACATGTGCATAGAAAACTGGAGGGAGGGGAAATAATTAACAAGTGAGAATTGCTACGAAGGTCCATCTAACTAAACAGCTTATAGGAAAACCTGTAGGGTTTAAGACTGAGCCATATGGATTAAAGGCAAAATGTTAATGCCTATAGTAGTAGAAGACAAAAAGGCCTATGTAAGTTGTCATTCTTAAAATGCCTTAGGGAAACTTTCTTATGGTAATTTAAACTGAAAAGGTTAAAACCTTAAATGGTATTCTGTTCAGTCTGTACACTGTGCTTCCACACAATGAAAGAACATACAACTTGGCTCTTGCAGAAACACTAACTGTTACTATGTGAGCCCTTAACTCTACACATTTTAGGTTAAAGCCTAAAGAGACACATGCCACAAAGTACTTAAACTTCAGGCAACGCCCAACTTTCTAACAGTCTAGAAAGCACCAGAACACGGCATTTTCTATGAAACCTAGCATCAGTTAAAAGTCTAAAGCATCAGTTACACATTACGTGTACGTACTAGGAATCAGAAGCTCCATCAGAGTCAAGATATTCTCACAAGAGTGAGTTTCTGAAATGCCAAGTCATCTTCTGCAACTTCACTTTCACTGAACTGGAAACACAAGCTGAGTTGGCAGATTCTTTTTAACCTCTTGTGCATGCTCTTATAAAAATAGTTTCTCATCTCAGCCATGAACTGGTATGATTTGCTGTTGGTGTCCTTGATCACTTTTGAGTATAAAATAAATCATGTTACTGAATAATCAAAATGTAGACAAATGCTGTATTCACTAGAAGTCTCCATAATATAAATGACAAATATGAAAATACTTGTAAATTAACAGACTCATTCCAAACAAAAGTGAAAGTCAGCACAGAAACTGTAATTACTTGAACGGTTACAACTAGTAAGCTACACTGCAGATAGGCAGCACTGTCCCACACATTGACCATTAACGCTGTAGCTGCTCAGATCTTCACAGTACACCACCACAGAGGATGCAGCATTAAGCTTCAGCATAATTTTTTTTTTTGTACTGTTCCTTACTTCTTTCATATAGACTGTCTTGTTTATCATTTTTTTCATTAGATCTCGAAAGATCTTTTGATCTTGCAGATACCAGTTTGCATGTATCTGCTTCCTATAAAGAGTTGTAAAAGACTATGTGCCGTGAAGTCTGTCTGCTATTTTTAATATTTTACGTCTCTCACTACACAATCCCTTAAGTGTAAGTTTCCACAGTATGAGCATCAATCTGCTAGGGAGCTAAAGACTGTAAAACCGTCCAGTCTTTTTGGTGAAACCCACAGGAGTTGCACTGTTAAAAAAAAAAAAAAAATTTTGTTTAGCAGACTTTTTTGATTTAAGAAGTACCCCAGTCACTTGATGTTGAGGGTACATATTTTTGACACAGACTTTTTTCACCAGAAATTAAATACTAAAAGTGAACTGTGATTATTCCATTACGAGCAAGAACACAGCAGTGTCAGTGATAGAGGCAGAACCTCCCTTGCCAGAGCCCTGCACTTCTCCTTTGGCATGCTGCAGGTGCCAAGATCTGAAACAACTCATCGATGCATCACAGGAAGTCCCCACAAAGGTACCTAACACAAAACTACTCGATCTCTGAGCTTGTTTTTAACTAAAAATAGTTATAGCTCCTACTCCTATTCCTAACAAGCTGGAATTATTTAAAGATGAGATGAAAGAGAATGAAATAGTGTTCAAATACACAAAAGGCTGTCCCAGAAAGGAAAAATATAATCTATTCTCCATGTCTCTGGAGAACATCTTAAGTAGTAACAAGCTTAGATTACAGCAAGAAAAAACTGAGGTTAGACACATGGAATTTTTTGCTGATTAGAACTGTGAAGTGTAAGAGCAGATGAAGCAAGCATCTCTCAGAAACACACTTGGTTTCTTCTGCTTGGGGAAGGAGATGGACTTGATTTTCTGAGGTCCCTTTCCAAGCTTCTCTCTCAAGGTGGAAATCAGTCACTTGCACATTTGAACTTTACATGTGGTAAGTGAATAAACATACAGGAAGTTTAACAACTTTCTTCTTTAAAGGGTCTTGTAAATTAATTCATTATGCATTCAGATCTTTTTTCACATGAAGCTGGTCCTTGGCTTTGTTTCTACCACTTACAGCACTATGAAACTAGAGAGTCTGACAAGATCTATGTTCATACCCTCCTTGTAACCATTGCAAAGCTACAGCTACCAAAATTGTCCTGAAGCTGCAGAAGCAAAGGGGAAGGCTGTGTAGCAGTCCTTTCCAGAAGAAGGGAGAAGATTAGAGAAAAAGATGCAGGCTGCCTTTCAGTGTTATCTTTTCTTTCAATCCCTCCTACACTCATAGTAAAAACAGACTTTTAGTAAATTTATTTAATTAAAAATAAAAATAAAACCAAGAGAAAAGTAGCACGAATATCACACACTACCACTTCACCCCCTCCAGAGCTAAATGAGTATCGCTTATTTTCATAGAAATCACAGGACTTTGGGTGCCAGTAAAACGTCCAGAAATGATGCCCATTTCCTGCTTCTGCCAGCTGCCAACAGCAGCAGAAGCATGCACTGTGGTTAATGCACTAGCAAGGATAACTCAGAGTTTGTAGGGTAAAGTATCAAAAACTAACTCCTACTGCTTCCACGAAAGTCAGGATACTCTAATTTCTGGGCTCAGACATTAAAGTGGATTCGAAACTTTTTGTTAGCTAAAGATAATGCAAACATAAACAGTTAAAAGAGAGGGACAAAAAAAAAAGAGGGAAAGGAAAGAACTAAGCAGGAGCTTGCCTTCAACTTTTCAGATTTACTCCAAAAACCACTTAAGTTTTTGCAATTAAGAATAAGCTACTCCAGCACAGTGAAAATCTCACTAATTAATTGCTCAATAAAGCCTACACAATCTGTGGTAATTTTAATTCTGTTACTGGCTTCAAAGATTGTACAAGGAGTTCCAAAAAGAACAGCTTCTTCACACTTCATCTGTTACTGCACACAACTCAATTACTAAACCTGTTCCTTCATCTATGCTAAATAAATAGCAAGAAAAATGGCATTTCAGTACTGCAGACTTAAAGTTCCTGGACAACCATCACAGAACATTCGCTGAACAAACCCGTGTTTTTCTATATCGTCAGACAAACAATCTAGAACTTGAAATCAAATTGTTTCCCCTTATCATTTAGGTAAGGGTAAAAGCTCTCTCAGTCACCTACAATTTACAACTTTCTGATGATACACCATTCTTGAGGGAAACAGGGAAGAAAAAAGAAAACTAAATTAATTAGTAGCATGGAAAGCCACTACAGGTGAAGGGCTGGGAGGGAGGAGATGCTTGTTAGCACCAGTTGATAGTCCTAGTTTTTCACTCTGAATTCTGCTCTTATGAGATTTCCATCATATTGACAAATACCAAACACCAGAGGCTCAAATCTTTGCAGTTCTCCTCCAAAGAGGTAAAAGTAGCTTTACCTAGATAACAGCTATTGGCACAAGGTTTGTTGTGCTTTAACACTGTCCAAACCAATGACTCACACAAGAAGGCTTTCAACTTTAATCAGCCTAGACCCCTGCTTCAAACCTGCAGTCAGCCTAAAACCTCACATGACCTCTCACACATGTTACAATCAAGTCTACAGATATTCACATATTCTAGAGAACTACAGAACAGCTTTACTTTTTATATCAACGTTGCTCCCATTCCAATATAACGCAAAACTTCTGGGGCACAGTTTTCACTATATTCATTTTTCATAAAGAAGATAGAGCTGCAGCTTGAGAAAACTTCTATGAAGTTCTTATACAATCACAAACTTGTTCATCAGCTTTTTTTTTTTTTCTTTTAAACTGTCCTTTCTTGGGTCCCTACTGATCAGGGACAGCTACTTGCAGGTGAATGCAATTTCAGGAACGTGAGGAAGTGGAAATCTGAATTCACAGCTTAATTTTTTCCCCTGTGTAAATCTCTTTTATGAGATCATCTCACGTTAAAGTAATTGTATTAGATATACTCTAGTAATCAATTTTTGGGACACTTCACAAGTAAAGAAAGCACTTGAACATCACTGACCCAATTCAATATGTGAGAAATAACTATGTGAAAGGTCACAAGATTTGAAGTTTCTTGAACAGACATGCAGAAGGCAGCAAGAAACTTCATCTGCAAGTGACAGCAAAGGAGATCAATCCGCACCAACCTGCTGGGAGATGTGGAAATTGCATCGTTTTAGGGATTTATTCATTTCAGCAACTGACCCAAACAAATTCAAATTTTGCTTTAAGTTTGTACTACACCAACACACACTAAAGGTGAGTTGAGCACAAGCTTAACTACATTATGTTATTTAAGAGACAGCTGTTCCATCTCTAAGTTGTCTGAAACTGACTCACGAGCTCTGGTCATGGGTGTCTTTGAAACTCACATCAATGGCTGCAAAAGAAATCACCTCTGCAGGGTAAACTAGGTCTACACTTCCAGTATTGGCTACTTTCTAGGATGTGAATTAACCAAGCTCTGCCTCCTGCCACTGATCCTAACTGCAGCACAACCCATGGGAGACAATGTGCCTTCCCCTACTGTCTAAATCTGTTTAACATAATCTCCTTTGAAAAATGTAAACCAGGATCATAAGGGTAAATGTCTTTTTACAGCCTGGTTTGCACAAATTTCAGTCTTATCCAGGGTTTATATCAGAGATCCTCTATGTCCTCACGGCCTTGGATAGCTGACAGCCACCTGTATTCCTACTAATCACTGGAAGTATAAACTTGCAGCAACAAAACTGAAAAAAACTCCCATTCACAACCATATGGGAAAATCTGGGTTATTCTGATTTCAAGTTTTCTGTTTAAATAGGGAAGAATAGCCTAATAGACCTTTTCAACCACACACACATCTTTTCTTCCTACTTTTGGAGTCTGTAACACTCTTTGCCATTTCCTTTATATTTCCTGCTTCACTTTCACCTAAAATTTGAGTGTGAGGTTCCAGCATTCTCCCTTACGTTTAAGACCGGTTTCTGCCCCACCACTGCACAGGTGAGAAGTGCCCCAGCAGCAGGGCTGTAGGTAGTTCTTTCTCTCAGATGGCAGTGCAGCAACAAATGCTTGCTAAATATATTTGTATGCAGCAGCCCTTCCAGCTCTTCAAATCTGCAAGATCTGCCCCTGAAAGAATATTTAGGGCACTTTATAATCATATAAATACATGAGAAATTTTTAAGAGAAGACATTCACACAGGAGGTGAAAAGTCGTAACTTTCTGGGTTATCACCTGCACGTGTATCACTATGACCATCAGGGTTACTGAAAACCTACTGAAAAAGTGTTCTTTAGAAAAAGATTCACTACTTTGACTGATGTTACATTGTTTATAAACTGGCACATTACAAGGCATCAGAAAGTTTTTCTTTCTTACTATTTCCAGGACAATTAGCACAAAAATAGAATACTATAATCTTGTTTAGCAGCTATGAAGAGAAGCCTTTCCATTTTAGGCCATGAATACATAGCTGGGTCTGGAGCAGCCCTGCAAAGCAGAGCCAAAATTCGACAGTGTCTTTAAAGAAAGACTTTTCCCCTCTTCTACCGAATAATTAAAATTAAAATAAGGTAAAAATCAATGGATCATTGAAACGAGAGCTTTATGCTGTTTCAGTGCCTTTACACAACGTGAAAGGCGATCCGATGACTGTTAAGTCTTCCTAGAACTCATTTCACATTACAGCTTCCACTTCACAGAAAGCACATGCAAACACACCAGATCAGAATGCTGAAACGCTCAGTGATAAATCTCAGAAACCATGAAAAATACTAACTTATGTTTTTTTTAAACATTTCTTCCACGCTTGGTATGTTAACAAAAGTTCATCTACCCAATGACTGCGATATTTGTGGAGGGGGAAGGGGCTGCCACGTTCCTCTTGCGTGTGGACAGTGGTTGGACACAGGTGGCAGAACAAGCTCACCGTACTGCTGTCAACAGCCATCTCCTGGTCCCCTGCCACAGTGCTGAAAACTTAGATTCCCAGCACAGCACCTTGTCTCTAACACCTCATCTCCCTTAAATCTGAAATATGAGAACAAAGACCAGCTACCACAGCTGCTTTTGAGAGCAGAGCAGGGTAGGTGGGCAGCAAGGGAACACAGGAAGGCACAAAAAAAAAAAACCAAACCAAACCCAGAAACCCAAACAAAACCACCCCTAAAGATCCTTAACTGAAGCTGTTCTACTACAACGTAAGTATTTTTAGCATAATAAGAGTTCACAATCACAGCTGCAAAATTTGAGAAGGGGAAGACTAGTACCAGATGTTGTGTCATATTTTATTTTTCCAGTACAAAACCAAGAAACCTGTATATTGACCTAAATACTCAAACCCTGTATTGATAAAAAGCAGTTTTGTCTAAAAGGCTGACTCACAATTATCTTTTCTATTTCTATACTGCATTTTTGTCTCAAGACATTTATCTAACTCCTGTTCTTTGGAGTAAGGTAATCATGTTTAGAACAGAGGAAGGATTCCAGCTCTTGGAGAGAGCTTGCCTAGACTATATTAGTAAAATTTCCTTTCAATAGGTTTTTAATCACAAAGGGGCTCTTACTTACCAGATTAATCCATGTCCATGATTTTAAAAAACTGCCTAAAGCTAGATGGCCAGTCTGCTGTTCTACTTATAGACACTTAATTTCACCCAGTTTTTAGTCATTAGAAATTGAGAGGGCTTAACACTCCTGAAGTTAGGACCTTAATAGCTGCTAGAAGTTGTATCTTCACTCAGCAACAAAGAAAAAAAAAAAATCTAGAATTAGGCTTGGTTTATACTACTTGTTTTGTTTTAAGATACTACACTGAGAACAATGTAGACACGTATCCTGTTTAATCAGCAGGCAAGGACACAACAGCCATCAGAACTGGAAGGCTCTTTACACCACCATGACAATGAGCAGGCACCACTGTTCAACCCCACGACTTGTTTACCCACTCTTTGTAGTTGGGGGCAGGGAGGGAAGATAAAAGAGAGACAACACCACAAAAAGTTATGTCACTACACAATACTAAAGAACTTCTAATTTTCCAGGGAGATTTTATACTACCAACAAAATCCCCTGAAGCTCTGTTGCTAGAGGCAAGCCGTATTCTTTCTAAATTTTCCTTCACTGTGACCCAAAGGAATGAAGACCAAGAGACACATGCCCATGAAGGCTGTGCTCACGACAGCACACTCTGAGTGATCTATGGATATACATGCTTACACACACATTATTATAGTTTCAGAAACAAAATCCTCAGTGACATACTTAAGAGACTTTGGTTTGCTAGCAAACACTGAGTAAATAAATATTTTCATGCAGCTTAGATAGCTGACAAACCTTCTAAGGGGCAGGGTGAGCCCTTTTAACAAATTTCTGATCCACTCATCGCTTTGGAATAAAGTAGCAATAAATATTTGACATAATCTGTACATATTGTGAGAAGCAACATAAGGAGTTAATCGACATTTCCCTACCACATATTTTTAGACAAACATAAAACTGATGTGCTGGATCAGACCCAGAGATCCATTAGTTGTTTCCTCTTAGACAGGGCACAATATTGGAAGCTTTTGCAAGGGTCTGAAAAGGTCTGCCTCAGGCCTATGAAGAACAACTGCCCTACCTTTACGTCACATGAAGGCCACTGACCGCTATCTCCCACTCTGAGTAAATTACTTTAAAGTCTTTCCAAAACACCAGTTACAACTGAGGGTATTAGTATACAAGTGTAAATAAATTCACTATTAATAATAATTTTTGTTTAATAAGTAAATATTTATTTGTGTCAGCTATAAGGACAAAGTTGTATTTTCCCATGGTAGGTCTGCAAGCTCTGATAGAGATAACATGCCACGAAACAAGCATGTTTTAAACTGTCTGCATTGTAGACCCTTTGGAAGGAAGACCTAAACAGAAGTCAGTATTTTTTTTATCTGGGTTTTATTTTTGGTAATTTCTTTTTTAATTTGTTTTTACCTTTTAAATGCTTCAGCAGGGTTCCTCTCACATTCCCCAGGCTGCAAGAGACTTTGAATAGCAGGATCTCTTAGTTTGTCGTCATATCCCTGGATCAGTCCACTGCGGCAGATTTGTGTAACTAAACCTCTGATAAACCCTCCAACACAGAGTGTGTCAGAGTCTTGGGCCCTGCAGAAATGGAAGGCTAGAGCCTGGCGATGTAAGCCTCTTTGTAGGTTTGCAGGTGAGCTCGGCCACAGTAACTCAGTACAGAGGGCTGTCTTCCCACTCCCAGGCCCTCCTACCAACAATACACCCCAGGCAGCTCCTTTCCCAGAGACAACACCGGTGTTATTCCCAGAATTCGCTACAAGAGATGGTTTGTTGGCAGCACTACTGCTGCAGTTAGCTTTCTCCTGGAGGCAGTGCTGAAGCTTGTGGAAAACCCACTCCCTACAGTAGAACTGCTTTCCCTGCAGCAAGCTGGTTTGAGCCATTTTGTAAAGCTCCTTCTCTTGGATTTGTCATAAGCGGCAGGACACCGTCAACATCTCAGAGCAGTGAGACACAGGTTCATCTTGCACAGAAAAGTCTTCTGCACGGAACTTGACAGAGGTTAAGGTGATCAGTTAACCTTTCTCGTAAAACTTGACAGCGTCTTCTCAGGAAGGGTGTCACTCCATTCGTGTGCTTTGTTGTGATTAGCATAACACAATCACAGTTCAGCTGACATCGTGCAGCGGTGTCTGATACCAACGCTCAACAGTGCTTCTCATATGGCTCAAAAGTTCATACAGCTCCATGGCTGCATCTGTAGTTTATGCAGTTGTGTGTGTTCCCAGTGTACCGGGGAGAAAATACATCTGGAGAAACTGAGGGAAAGCCAACTTTCCAGTGTATACCAAATGCCTTTCAATTCTAGGCATTAATCTCTCTGGATATACATCCAGGAAAAGCTGTCCATAACAAAGTGTTCCTTCTGGGAATTTTATAAAGAAAGCGATTTTTCCTCAGAGTACTATACACATACCAGAAACGTGGATAAGTACCACTTACTAAGAAGTGGTCAGCTTGGACAGCAAGCTTTGCAGACTGTACACATCTGGGCGAGTGTCTGCGAAATGCTTCAGATTATGGTTTCTTATGCAGTAGAGACAACAGAGGGAAAAAAAATATGATTACAGCTTCTTATTTCAATACATTCTTAAGCGTCTTCTTCAGGAGCTTGGATTCTTACTGAACCTGTTCTCAGGTATCTTAATCGCAAGATGTCAGAAGAGACAACATCTTCCCCTAGAGCTCTGAAATAAAGAAGACAGCACTTTTAACCCTCCGTGCAAGTCATAATTCAGTCAATTGCAAATCCAGACAACAAAGGGTAACACCGAGGGCTCTTATTCTTTGTTTTTACTCATACTATGAAATCAAATTAATCTAAAAAAGCTGTTTTACAGAAATTTGTTGTTACCAGGCACGATTAGCCACATATAAAAAACATAACAAAAACCAACAAATAGATATGACAGTGGCCTCAAAACCACAGGAGCAGCAAGTCTTGCATTTTCTCCTGAGGACAACACAATACCCCCCTTTATTTCACAACCACTCTTCCTAACAAGGCTTCATCACCAAATTCTCTCTTCACCCATTTTTTTCCACTGCTAGCTACGGGGTTTTGGTGAAGTTTCATTCCCACGCGAGCGCTCCCGACAGCTCTCCGCACACTTCTTTGTTCGCCACTCACAGGCAGCAGGGCTGCGGGCAGACGGGGGT
>NW_010100871.1:0-1762 GCF_000699245.1 Pterocles gutturalis
ATCTCTAACATTCTGTGATTCTGTGTTGCTGAAAGCTTTATTGGGGTTATGGAGGCATCTTCATGTTTTATGCTAAGACACTTCGCTTTCCCACATAGTTCTAGTTTGCCTGCAAATATTATTTTTTCCATGAGCAAAGACAAACAAAAGAGAACCTTATTTAAAAAAAAGCTATTAAGAATCCAAGCACCCATGAAACATTAAAGATATGACAAACGCAGAGGTTCTTAAGAAGCTCTCAATTATCCCTAGCAAATAAAGGAGAATTTCTTCTTCAACTGTACCTCTAGCAGGTATTCAATGTTTATAAAAGCCCCGTATTTTCAAAGCCTAAATCAGCACCTCTGTGTTGAGCAAAATGAGCCCATTTTACTTAAGGTGTTATTTCAATGTAACACTGAATTTAAGCCAAATTCAGGTTAATCTGTACCTTTCTGATAGAGAATAAATTTTAATGGTGCCTTGAGAAATATGGTATAGTGATGAACAAGATGATTAGGGTTTACTACACTTTTCCCAGAATACACAAAGCCAACATGGCAAACTACTGAGGCCTTTTCCTCAACCCAAGAGATTCAGTAATCATGATTTGCTACTGTGTGGGCTTAGAACTATTGTCATTCTGAGCACTTTTGCATTCATACCTATTTGGAAGGGAAGTTCTAAAACAGATTAATAATTCTGCTGATATCTTGGTTTCAAATGCCTATGCATTCAGCTATTTAGAATCCCTGCATTTTAGGCACTTTACAGCCTGAAAGCACTGAAGTCTATGCCTTCTACCTGTCGATAATTAGATTAAACTTCCCACTCACCCTATTAAAGACATCAAAATGTTGTCACCCAGTATATGCAGTTAATGGACCCTGTTGTCAAATA
The DNA here is from genome assembly GCF_000699245.1 of Pterocles gutturalis. NCBI lineage: Eukaryota > Metazoa > Chordata > Aves > Pterocliformes > Pteroclidae > Pterocles > Pterocles gutturalis. Next base: position 880 of record NW_010100871.1, read on the forward strand.
AGTAAACACAAAAAAATTTCAAAGACTAAAGCAGTTTAAAAGCTTACAAAGAAAGAGTAAAGATCTTGGCACTATAGTCTAGTGACAACTAGAAACACGTTATGAAATAAAGCCAATGGGCAAACTGGAAGTCAGTAGCTTTTCAATACAAAATACACACAAAAATCCTGTAAGAGTGGGAACACAAGACTCTCTCTTCTTAGGTGTGGACACTTGTTTAGGTTACACTCCTAATTATGTATGCAGGCATACACTTCAGATTTCTGTCTAAATATTGTAGCCTAAGGAACTGTATGTTATTTCAGGTGATGTTAAAAGCAAAACACACGGCAGAAGAAGCTTCCCCTCTCACTTAATGTTAATGTGAAGAAATTAATAAAACCCCCACCTTTTAAGAAGTATGTTTGCTCCCTATTTTCCAAAGTGATTTTGGCAGAAATCCCAAAACCCTGAAGAACAAATTTGTGTTTGACTGAATAATCCCTTTTCATCTATAGTTCTCTAACCAGCCTGAGGGAGTTCAAAATGATTTATGTAACAAGGTTTCCTCACCTCAATTGTCAAATACAGTTCCAGAACAATCATTAAACCAGTGTAGCTACTGCAACTTTCCAACCTGACACTGATAATTATATCTTGTTGCATATGAAAAAAAAAAAGCTTAATTGGTATATTTAATTCATGACTTTAAGTGACCAAACTTGCACTGAAAATTTCCATGTGGTACAATTGCTTCATCAGCCCTGCTTTAGTTAACTGTGTATTCCTCTTCCACTAGACAAACCTATTCTATAGGATTTTCTGCAGAAAAAGACAATGATGTGAGCTTTTTTGACATTAACTGTATTTCAGCAACTGTCAAGATTTGGGACAACTATTGCAT